>NC_053156.1:246192415-246199915 GCF_016835505.1 Polypterus senegalus | reverse complement strand
CATCAGCAGTCCTCATGCCTCCCTGCAGCATGCCTAATGCATGTTCACGCAGATGAGCAGGGACCCTGGGCATCTTTCTTTGGGTGTTTTTCACAGTCGGTAGACAAGTCTCTTTAGTGTCCTGCGTTTTTAGAACTGTGACCTTAAATGCCTACTTTCTGTAAGCTGTTAAGGTCTTAACGACCATTCCACAGGTGCATGTTAATTAATTGATTATGGTTAATTGAACATGCATGAAAAACATTGTTTAAACCCTTTACAATGAAGATCTGTAAAGTTATTTGGATTTTTAAAACATTATTGTTGAAATACACAGTCCTGAAAAAGGGACTTTTCTTTTTTTGCTATCTATCTCTATACTAATAAAAGGCAAAGCCCTCACTGACTGACTCACTGACTCATCACTAATTCTCCAAGTTCCCGTGTGGGTAGAAGGCTGAAATTTGGCAGGCTCATTCCTTACAGCTTACTTACAAAAGTTGGGCAGGTTTAATTTCGAAATTCTACGTGTAATCGTCATAACTGGAAGGTATTTTTCTCCATTTACTGTAATGGAGATGAGCTCGAAAGCCATGGGGGGCGGAGTTTCATGTGACATCATCACGCCTCCCACGTAATCACGTGAACTGACTGTCAACGCAGTGCGTAGAAAACCAGGAAGACCTCCAAAAAGGCTGAAGAAAACATGCATTATATAATTGAGAAGGCAGCGAAACAATAAGAAGCGAGCGAGTGACATATACTACCATATTCATGAGTGCTGCTACTTCGGAAAGAAAGCAAGGTGTAAACCTAAACTTTAAACTAAGTTCATAGACAGGCTGTCGCTGGCGTTTCTCATGCCCACAGGTAATGCGGGATACAAGTTTAATGAGACGGCCTTGGGATATAAACGAGAGTTTTGATTACTTTGTAACTAAGTTAAAATTGCAGGTGAAGGGGTGTGCTTATGCAAATTCCGAGGACTGTGTTTGTGGGGGATTGACAGTTAAGGCGGGTGGGGGAGTCACGTCATCATCTCCCTCCCATTTACCTAATTTGCTCTGAGCTGAGCTCCGCGGCTAATGCCGTCTTTCGAAGCAACTTCGTCACACTGCCACCAAATACTCACAGAAAAATCCACAAGTTAATACACACGCTGTCTCTAGAGTTTCTCAACACTGAATCCTCCAGGCACTACTTACAAAAGGTTACATTGCCAATCGTGTTACGTTATTATTAAAATGTTTCCTTTTCTTAGCACAAGCACCGTTGAGAAGCTTCGATGCATGTGCTCCATAACGCTAAAAAATAATGCATTTAATCACACTTTGCATTACAAGCAAAGGGGAACTTTTGTCAATGCATGATTTCCTGGTACACCGATTACTTTGATCAGCGCATCCCTATTCATTTTACCCTCGCACCACCTTGGTTTGAGAAGAAGTATGAAAAAATATAAGGTTAACACAGAAAAACAGATCACCAATTCAAGTTTTATGAATAATCGATTTGCCATCAATAATTGTTTTGGTAAAGCCATACTCAGTGTAATCCTCCTTCCATTTTATAATTTTTCCGCCACTAGCCATGATTAAATGAACGGTAAAAAGTAAGAAGCTGAGCGAGGTGACTTATTTAGGCAGGCATATATATGACAGCAACACTCATGACAATGTCAATCATGTTACGTTATTATTAAAATGTTTCCTTTTCTTTTTCATTACTTCTTTAACACACTTCTCCGCTGCAATGCGCGGGTATTTTGCTATATATATATATATATATGTGTGTGAATGACCTCCAAAGAGCGCTGAGACTTTTAAAATCGTGAACGTGTCTGCAAAAACTGGGGTCTCCTGCCCAGCGAAAGTCCAGCAGCCGGCACGCGCACATATCTGTGCCGGCCTTTGAGACACTGACTGCGCTTCTGCCTTATGTCAAAGTGAGCACTTTTAATTTTTTTCACCCTTCCCCTGAGCTATAGCCCAGACAAGTGCAAACACTGGACCCCTTTTCTACACCGCTGCAAACTAATATTAAGGCAATTCGCACTTTCTTTTGCACGATACAATTATGAGGTCGTCAGCTCGGATTATGAAGACACACACACGAGTGGAGGACTGACAGTGCCATCACAGCCGATTAATGGCAAGGATGTCTCACCAGTCTACACAAGACCCACCGCGACTGTACCCAAAAGGCGATCATAGCGTCCAGCGAACACATCTCTCTATACTATAAAAAAGAAAAAGGCAACTTCCTTTCTTTACACCTTTTATCCCAAACCAAAGCCTTTCTCTCTTAACACTGCAGAGGACACAAAACTAATTTTCTTTAATTGCTGGTAATGCCGGTAAGGCACATTACCAGAGGCAGAAATTTGAACGTTCACATAGAAAATGTAATTTCTATATCACAGCCGTCGTGTAGCGCCTTTCAAAAGGAATCTACTACCAAGAGATGATCCATATACATTTTAGCTGCTGTTAGTACTACTTACCTGTTGTGTTACACTGTCTTTAAAATGTAGTTTACCCGCAACCACTCCAGTAGTGCTCAATGTACCTGTACTTATTAAAACGTTAATGTTTTACTGTTTAATAACTTATAGACTATATTTTATTATTTTTCCCTTGCACTCAGTGACCAAAGCTATACACACACATATAGACACATACATATATATACACATATACAGTATATACCTGTGTGTATGTTTGTATGTATGTGTATATTATATATATACTAGCAGAATACCCGCGCTTCGCAGCGGAGAAGTAGTGTGTTAAAGAAGGTACGAAAAAGAAAAGGAAAAATTTTAAAAATAACGTAACATGATTGTTAATGTAATTGTTTTGTCACTGTTATGAGTGTCACTGTGATATATATATATATATATAGCAAAATACCCGCCATTCGCAGCGATGTCATGTGTTAAAGAAGTTATGAAAAAGAAAAGGAAATATTTTAAAAATAATGTAACATGATTGTCAAAGTAATTGTGTTGTGTATTTGGTGGCAGTGTCACAAAGTTTTTTTCGTCTAGCTGCATCAGAAAATGTACCACGACGTCTGACACGCCTCCTTTTTACTGTTTTCTCACAGCTTGGATTGCTGCTGTCATATATACACACACATACATACCTACACACACACAAATTATATATATATGTGTGTGTGTGTGTGTGTGTATATATATATATATACACATACATACATATATATACACATACATATACTTGTGTGTATGTTTGTATGTGTCTATATGTGTGTGTATAGCTTTGGTCACTGAGTGCAAGGGAAAAATAATAAAATATAGTCTATAAGTTATTAAACAGTAAAACATTAACGCTTTTAAGAAGTACAGGTACATTGAGCCCTACTGGAGTGGTTGCGGGTAAACTACATTTTAAAGACTGTGTAACACAACAGGTAAGTAACTAACAGCAGCTAAAATATATATGGATCATCTCTCGGTAGTAGATCCCTTTTGAAAGGCGCTACACGACGGCTGTGGTATAGAAATTACATTTTCTATGTGAACGTTCAAATTTGTGCCTCTGGTAATGTGCCTTACCGGCATTTAAAGAAATTAGTTTTGTGTCCTCTGCACTGTTAAGAGAGAAAGGCTTTGGTTTGGGATAAAAGGTGTAAAGAAAGGAAAGTTGCCTTTTCTTTTATATAGTATAGAGATGAATCGCCTTAATATTATTTTCCGTGGTGTAGAAAAGGGGTCCCGTGTTTGCACTTGTCTGGGCTATAAGCGGGGGAGGATGAAAAAAATTAAAAGTGCTCACTTTGACTTAAGGCAGAAGCGCAGTCAGCGTCTTAAAGGCCGGCACAGCTATGCTGGCGCTGGCTGCTCGACTTTTGCTGGGCAGGAGACCACAGTTTTGCAGACACGTTCATGATATCAAAGTCTCAGCTCTTTGGAGATCATTCATATATTATATATATAGCAAAATCTCAGCCACGGCGGAGAAGTAGTGTGTTAAAGTAATGAAAAAGAAAAGGAAACATTTTAATAATAACGTAACATGATTGACATTGTCATGAGTGTTGCTGTCATATATATGCCTGCCTAAATAAGTCTCTTACTTTATTTACCGTTATATGTCACTCGCTCGCTTCTTATTGTTTTTTGCTGCCTTCTCAATTATATAATGCATGTTTTCTTAAGCGCTTTTTGGAGGTCTTCCTGGTTTCTCGCTGCGTTGACAATCAGTTCGCGTGATTACGTGGGGCGTGATGTTGTCACACGAAACTCCGCCCCCACGTCATTCAGCTCAACTCCATTACAGTTAATGGAGAAAATACCTTCCAGTTATGACCATTAGGCGTAGAATTTCGAAATGAAACCTGCCCAACTTTTGTAAGTAAGCTGTAAGGAATGAGCCTGCCAAATTTCAGCCTTCTACCTACACGGGAAGTTGGAGAATTAGTGATGAGTCAGTGAGTGAGTGAGTGAGTCAGTGAGTGAGTGAGTGAGTGAGGGCTTTGCCTTTTATTAGTATAGATATATGTATGTATGTGTGTATGTATGTATGTGTGTGTATATATGATGTAGATAGGTATGTGTGTGTGTATATATATATATATATATATATATATATATATGTGTATATATATATATATGTATATATATATATATATATACTCAAACCCATTATGAGAGCAGCAATCCAAGCTGTGAGAAAACAGTAAAAGGAGGCGTGTCAGGCGTCATGGTACATTTTCTGATGCAGCTAGGCAAAACAACTTCGATGGACGCTGCCGCCAAATACATAAAACAATTACTTTGACAATCATGTTACATTATTTTTAAAATGTTTCCTTTTCTTTTCATAACTTCTCTAACACATGACATCGCAGCATAAGCGTGGGTATTTTGCTATATATATATATATATATATATCACAGCGACACTCATAACAGTGACAAACAATTACATTGACAATCATGTTACGTTATTTTCAAAATGTTTCCTTTTGTTTCTCTTTCCTTCTTTAACACACTACCTCTCCGCTGCCAAGCACGGGTATTTTGCTATATATATATATATATATATATATATATATATATATATATATATATATATATATAGATATATATATATATATATATATATATATATATAGATATATATATATATATAGATATATATATATATATAGATATATATATATAGATATATATATATAGATATATATATATATATAGATATATATATATAGATATATATATATATATATATATATATATATATATAGATATACAGTAATCCCTCGCTATATCGCGCTTTGACTTTTCGCGGTTTCGCTCTATTGCGGATTTTATATGAAAGCATAACTAAATATATAACGCTGGATTTTTCGCTGCTTGGTTCTCCGGACAATGTGTCTTTTACTTCCTGTACATGCTTCCTCAGTTGGTTTGCCCAGTTGATTTCATACAAGGGACGCTATTGGCGGATGACTGAGAAGCTAACCAATCAGAGCACGCAGTTAAGTTCTCCCGACTGAGAAGCTAACCAATCAGAGCACGCAGTTAAGTTCCTGCTTGCTGAATGCAGTGTTAACCAGGAAGTCTCGTCTCGCTCATTCAGCATCAACGTGTTTCGCTGTGTAAAGAGTTGTGCTCTTTGTGTTTATCTTTGTGCATAGTCAAGCCCTTCATTATGGCTCCAAAACGATCTGCTACTGCTTCAGGGGCCATGCCCAAGCGCCAACGGAAGATGTTAACGATTGCCGAAAAGGTAAACGTTTTGGATTTGTTGAAGGCTACGATTCTTTTTATTTAAAAAGTAGGAAAGGAATATAAGATCTACGGCCGCAGTGTCCTTTTAACCAGGGTGCAAAACAAGTTGTAAGTGGATGTAATAAGGCAGTAGTCTGGATGGAATCTGCTTTAGGGATTTGGATTGAAGACTGCCAGAAGAAGAACAACGGCAGTGCTACACAATCGCCTAAAGTGGCTCCTTTAAGGGCTGTAACGCTCTCCTTTGTTTTGCAGTAAAATAAAACTCATTGTTATCGGACAAGTCATCGTGTCATTGTTGGTGAGTAACCGTAATTAATTTTCTACTTACAGTACTTAGTACATGTATACGTACGTTTAGTGTCACTGTGCACACACATTTACTGTATACTATTTTTGTTGCATTGTACGTATTTATTGCTGGTGGCATGTCTATCGTAATGGCTGTAACATGCGATATCGGAGACACCCAATATCTTTAAAACAATATTTAGGTTTTACTGTATATAAACAGTGTGCTTATATACATAATTTCAATGAATCTTACCTAATATCTAAGAGAATACAAAGGGATTATGCTGTATAACTCTGCGGGGAATATTTATAAACAGTGTGGGAGAGTTTATAAGGGCTTAAAATATATAAAAATAACCATAGAAACATATGGTTTCTACTTCTGGAACACAACCCCCGCGATCGAGGAGGGATTACTGTAGATATATATATAGATATGAGAACAACATTCATATCAATGAGAAAACAATTACATTAACAATCATGTTACATTATTTTTAAAATGTTTCCTTTTCTTTTTCATACCTTCTTTAACACACTACTTCTCCGCTGCGAAGCGCATGTATTCTGCTAGTATATATCTATACTAATAAAAGGCAAAGCCCTCACTCACTCACTCACTCACTCACTCACTCACTCACTCATCACTAATTCTCCAACTTCCCGTGTGGGTGGAAGGCTGAAATTTGGCAGGTTCATTCCTTACAGCTTCCTTACAAAAGTTGGGCAGGTTTTATATCGAAATTCTACGCGTAATGGTCATAACTGGAAGCTGTTTTTCTCCATTTACTGTAATGGAGATGATCTTGAACGCCGTGGGGGCGGAGTTTCGTGTGACATCATCACGCCTCCCACGTAATCACGCAGTACATAGAAAACCAGGAAGAGCTCCAAAAAGTGCTGAAGAAAACATGCATTATATAATTGAGAAGGCAGCTAAACAATAAGAAGCGGCGAGTGACATATACAACCATATTCATGAGTTCTGCTACTTGAAACAAAGCACGATGTAAACCTACACTTTAAATTAAGTTCATAGACAGGCTGCGCTGGCGTTTGTAATTTAGTGCCTGCCCATATAAGGCCGTCCGTCAGCGGCAATCCAATAGCAAACTCCCACTAAATATTCACGGGTGAAGGACTGTGCTTATGGAGAGGAAGATGAGATGGTCAGGGTGGTGTTTGACACAAACTCAGCGAAACTGCGAGAGAAAGGACTAAGGTAACATTAAATACAGCCATGGACATCGCACGAGATGGCACCAGCACAGGTGGGAACCTTCGATGCATGTACACCGCGGCTCCGTGAACTGGCGCAGTGCACAGATAAAAGCAACAGTTCCAAAGAGCTGAACAAAACCAATTACACAATTGAAAAGGCAGCAAAAATATGAAGCGCCTGATACAAGCATATTCATAAAAGCTACTGCGGAAACAAAGCACACGGTGGAAAAAGTCAATGTCCCG
>NC_053156.1:246034915-246187415 GCF_016835505.1 Polypterus senegalus | reverse complement strand
GATGTACAATTTAAAAAGATTGTTATTTTCATGGGAATTGTTACATATACATTATTTTCACTTTTACTTTAAAACTTTTGTAAAAACAATACTTGACCTTTATTTCCGGCCCCAGGCGTGATTGCATCTCTTTCTCGTAGGATTTATAATGCTGCTCAGGTTGTAAAGGGGGTGCGGCTGAACGCACGCTAAAGAGATCATCTGCTGTCTTTCTGCTGCTGCTGTCACGTTGCCCGTTGATCATTTTAAAGCCTGTACAACCACCTGTCCTTTTTGCCAATTCATTTCTCTGCCGCTCGCGTTGTTGGGGGGAGGGGGGGTGTTTATGTGTTTGGGAGATGGGCCTGAACACACGCTAAGGGGATACCGTCGGATCATCTGCTGGCGAGCTGCCTGTTCTGCTTGTCTCGTTGCCCGACATTTCAAAACCTGTACAGCAGCTGTCCTTTTGCCACTTCGTGTCTCTGCCACTTGCGTTGTGAATTGGGGGGAGGCAAGGGGTTATGGCAGCTGAACGCACACTAAGGAGAAGCAGTCGGATCATCTGCTGACTTTTTCCTGTTGACGAGCTGCGTGTTTTACTTATTGCTTGTCGTTGTTTTAAGAGCTGGGAGCACATCAAGCATGTCTGCCAAAAGCAATCCAACAACTGCTAGGTTAGATGTCTGTGGACTTATTTTAAATGATGTCTCACTGCCTTATCTTGCGTGATGTTGTGAAAACAATACTTGTCCTTTAGATCCGGCCCCGGGTGTGGTTAAATCTCTTTCTTGCAGGATGTATAACGCTGCACACGTTGTGAAGGGGGGAGGCAAAACACATGCTAAGGAGATGCCATTGGATCATCTGCTCTCTTTCTGCTGCTGCTGCTGTTGTTTTGCCCGTCGATCATTTTAAAGCCTGTACAGCCGCTGTCCTTTTTGCCACTTCATATCTGTGCCGCTCGCGTTGTGAGGGGAGGGTGGGGGCTGAACACATGCTAAGGAGAAGAGGTCGGATCATCTGCAGTCTTTTTGCTGCTGGCGAGCTGCATGTTTTGCTTGTCACTTGTCATTGTTTTAAGAGCTGGGATCAAGTTAAAGTGTCCCTCGCGGGACTTCAAATTGTCTTCCGAGAAGATCATGTCTCGTCTCCCTGTCTCCCTCCCCAAGGTTTTTTTATAATAGAGAGATAAAGCTTGACTCCAGATAGTTTTGAAACATCTAGGTGACTAGAAGATGATTAGGTATTTTTAGCTGAATTACCTATTTTTGTCATTTTTTATGTGCTACATGAATCCAAATATGAAAGCTGGCAGTTAAAAGTTGACCAGGAATTTTCCAGTGATGAACAAATAAGTTGGATTGATCTCCATTCGTCACATGTGTTCTACTGGACCCAGGGATAAAAATGACGTACTGTAATTATGGTATTTACTGTGTCCTGACAAATATTTTGTTTTACATATTTATTTTTAGCCCAATGATGATAATAACACAGAAGATAACCAGTCTGGCATTTGAGATTCACGATGGTAAGAATAATTAATCCAAATCATATTTTTAGATTTCGTATAAGTGTTGTTCTCCTTTTTAAAATTATTTCCTGTTATAATGGTTTGAAAGAGCAATTGTACATATCATATACAATCAGGATATTTTAATTTGTCATATTTGAGTTATAATAATACAATACAATACAATATGTTATACCACCAGCAATACCACCTCCACTTCAGTATAGTTAAATCACCTGAAGCTAAACATGTTTTTGCCCGGACAGTACTTGGATGGGAGGTCATGCAAGTAAAAGCATTGGTGCTGCTTGAAGAGGTGCTGTTGAAGTCAGGTGGGAGCACTTACTCTGTGGTCTGTGTGTGGATCCCAATACCATAGTGCAGTGACAGTTATACTGTGCTATGAAAATTGTCTTTGTCCTTCAGATGAGATGTAAAATCGAGGTCCTGACTATCTGTAGTCAGAAAAGATCTTTAGACATCTTTCAATAGAGTATGGTGTTTCCTGATATCCTGCCTAAATTGCCCATCATGGCCTGGTCATTCTGGCCCCCTAATCATCCTCTGTCCATTATTTCTCTCGCCCCTTCACCATCTATTAGCTAATGTGTGATGAACATACAGACACAAGAATGGCTGCCTAATGAAAGTACTTTTAGAAGATTTGAAAAGCACTCTATGCATGTAATTAGTTAATTAAATAACTAATCATTCTGGTAAAATTCAAGATGAATTAATATATGAAAGGCAAGTGTGCCCGTTTCTCACCATTACCAGCTGCTTTGTAAAGTATGTACACCTGTCTATTATTTAGAAGCTGAATAGGAGTTAAGGAAAATTTAGTGTTGTGGAGGTCTTCTGGCTGCTTGGTGCTACGTTAGTATCTGAATTCTTGTCAACTTTATGCTTAAGAAAATATATTATTTTAAATATGTATTCAACTATATACTCAAAAAATGTTATCATTTACTCATTTAAATGTACATCTGAAGTTCTTTAGTATACCGCAAAAATGGTAATTAATTTACAGTATATATACTGCTCAAAAGAATTAAAGGAACACTTTTTAATCAGAGTATAGCATAAAGTCAATGAAACTTATGGGATATTAATCTGGTCAGTTAAGTAGCAGAGGGGGTTGTTAATCAGTTTCAGCTGCTGTGGTGTTAATGAAATTAACAACAGATGCACTAGAGGGGCAACAATGAGATGACCCCCAAAACAGGAATGTTTTAACAGGTGGAGGCCACTGACATTTTTCCCTCCTCATCTTTTCTGACTGTTTCTTCACTAGTTTTGCATTTGGCTACAGTCAGTGTCACTACTGGTAGCATGAGGCGATACCTGGACCCTACAGAGGTTGCACAGGTAGTCCAACTTCTCCAGGATGGCACATCAATACGTGTCATTGCCAGAAGGTTTGCTGTGTCTCCCTGCACAGTCTCAAGGGCATGGAGGAGATTCTAGGAGACAAGCAGCTCTGGAGAGCTGGAGAGGGCCATAGAAGGTCCATAACCCATCAGCAGGACCAGTATCTGCTCCTTTGGGCAAGGAGGAACAGGATGAGCACTGCCAGAGCCCTACAAAATGACCTCCAGCAGGCCACTGGTGTGAATGTCTCTGACCAAACAACCAGAAAGACTTCATGAGGGTGACCCAAGGGCCCCATGTCCTCTAATGGGCCCTGAGCTCACTGCCCAGCAGCATGCAGCTCGATTGGCATTCGCCATAGAATACCAGAATTGGCAGATGCACCACTGGTGCCCTGTGCTTTTTACAGATGAGAGCAGGTTCACCCTGAGCACGTGACAGAAGTGAAAGGGTCTGGAGAAGCCATGGAGAACATTATGCTGCCTGTAACATCATTCAGCATGAGCAGTTTGGTGGTGGGTTAATGATTGTCTGGGGAGGCATATCCATGGAGGGTCACACAGACCGCTACAGGCTTGACAAAGGCACCTTGGCTGCCATTAGGTATCAGGATGAAATCCTTGGACCCATTGTCAGACCCTATGCTGGTACAGTGGCTCATGGTGCACGACAATTCCTGGCCTCATGTGGTGAGAGTATGCAGGCAGTTCCTGGAGGATGAAGGAATTGATACCATTGACTGGCCACCACACTTTCCTGACCTAAATCCAATAGAACACCTCTGGGACATTATGTTTTGGTCCATCCAATGCCACCAGGTTGCACCTCAGACTGTCCAGGAGCTCAGTGATGCCCTGGTCCAGATCTGGGAGGAGATCCCCCACAACACCATCTGTCATCTCATTAGAAGCATGCACTGATGTTGTCAGGCATGTATACAAGAACACAGGGGCCATACAAAGTGCTGCGTACAATTTTGAGTTGCTGCAATTAAATTTTGGCAAAATGGACTAGCCTGCCACATAATTTTTTCACTCTGATTTTTGGGGTGTCTTTGAATTCAGCCCTCTGTAGGTTGATCATTTTCATTTCCATCAAACGATGTGGCATCCTTTCGTTCCTAACACATTACCCAGTCTATATCAGTATAGATATCCAGGAGGATTTCTTTTTCCCATTGAGATCTGATGTGTTTTCAAAGTGTTCCTTTAATTTTTTTGAGCAGTTTATAATTGAGCTTCAGCTTGTAGATAGCACCATACTGTACATAAGCCTGCACATTTAAGTATAAATTGCAAAAGTATTAGACTCAGCATTTTAACTAACCTGATTTTAAACAAAAATACAGTTTGCACAAGCTTAGTTTTTTCTTTCAACACTATTAAAGTCAAAACCTTATACAGTACCTTTGCCACCAACCACTCTTTGGCTTGTTTTTCGAGAGACTCCAGTTTTATATTGAGTCCTCTTAAATGCCTTTACTGCAGAAGTGCTGGATTCAAGTGATAGGCCAATGCTTTTGTATTCCTAGGATGGCATTCTCTGTAGTGGAGAACTCTGACGTGTGTGCAGTGCAGCCCAGCAGAGACTTAGATGGCAATCCCAAGAGAATACTGGTACACTAGGCTTAGTAAATTGCTGGCTGTGGTTTTCAGTTTAGCATCAAATGCAGTGTTATAGTGAATTAAGAAAACACAAATCTGCAGCAGTTTAAAATGAAACAACACACGTTGCAAAGATTACACTTTATTCATCCTATTACATAACATCAGGGTTTAAAAGGAGTGTTTAATTTTGCATCCTATTTATTGACAGTATTAATTGACCTTAAAGATAATAGGTAACATGTTGACTGAATTCAGAATTGTAACTGGGTAATCTATTAACCATTTGAAAAACATGTTTTACAAATTAATTTTTGATGTGAAAAATAATAACATATTTGAATATCAGAGTAGGCAGTTTTGTTGTGCTTGCGCTTGATGCTTGCTTGGATAGGTTACAGCTTTCCTTGCAGTCCTGTAATGTGTAAGCAGGTTAGAAAGATTAATAGATGGAGAATTTTGTCAATATCCAGTTTGTGGAACTCACTAACATTTAGATTTTAACTGTCTACTTGGGTCAAAGATAAATTTTACAAAAGGAACCAAATCCTCAGTGATTTTTACATAAAGTATTGTTATTTTGTGAAGTTTTTAGGTGAATCAGTTTAAAGAAACATCTTTCTTTTTATAAGCTTAAGGTTTGTGTTAAATGGTCAGAGACTGTGACTGGAATTGACTATTGTTACTAAGTCTGGGTTGAAATATTGTTATACTATTCCTCTGTGTAAATTAAAAAAAGTATATTAGAAATAAATGAACTTATTGCACTCTTTAAAATGAGTTTTAGTATATACAGTACTATGACAGGGTGCCATGTGGGTACAGTGGAGGCAGGGCTATAAGGTACTGGGATGAGAAGTCAAAAGGTCAGTAGCTGCTAGAAGGCTAGTTTTGAAAAATATGTTTGAAGGAACTCACAGTATGGGTGGGCAGCCAACAGATGTCTGCACACACTGCAAGTTTATGACATGCCCTGGAAGTAACTACTATATTAACAGAGAAGTTAGTATCCCCAGAGCATGAGGTGTTACCTCTGGGCTAATACATGGTGCAGATGAAGACCTGTGCCCTGTTTTAGAAAGCAGAACATCTTCAGAGAACATACCAGACCCTAGAAGTAAGACCAGGTATTAGTCTGGGAGTAACATTAGGGTAGGTGGAGTTTTAATGTCAGCTTCCTCTTTGAAGTTAGAGTTAAAGGATATGTTAAACAAGGACAAGAGCCTAACAGGAAGGCAGCTTGACCAGAACAAGGTAAGAACAGGGTTGTAGAAAGTGCTTGGAGGTATTTTATGCTTGAGTAAGGCACAGTACTTGGTTACCTTTTGACATAAGGTCTTCAAATTTATTTCATTCTATTTCATGAACTTTTGAAATTGTAAATATAATGGCGGGTGAAGCAGTAGATTGTACTGTGAATGTTCATCTAAGTATTAGCATTAGCACAAAATAACATCAAAGTTGTAACCCTGTTACCAAATTTAAATCTATCATTGATTTAAAAACCTAGCTATCAAAATGCAAAAAACGCCTTTCTTTAAAAAACAAAGAAACAAGTCTCTGAAGTTAAACAAAAGAAAAATCCAGATGAGATGTAAGAGTGTGCAAAGGTAAGTGAAATAAAATGACATAATCAAACTCCAAACTGTATTTTGTTCAAGTGTTTATTGTTTCAGTGCCAGACATGCATTAGTAAGTTGAATGTTTATGGGATTCTTTTGTTGATCCATAGTGCATCTGCATGTACTGTAACATACTTTATGTGCCATTTAATGTATACTAGAATGTTTTATTTTCTACAGCGGTAAAGAGTCACTCACAGTAGTCAGGATTACACTTCTTAATGAAAAACTTACTACAACTGATTTCATGATTTTCAGCCATAGACCAAAATTAGCCACTAGTTGTAACAATACATTCTGGTAAAGTACTTCCTGAGATTACTTCATGAAAATTTCAAAGTAAGACTGGAAACTGCAGAACTGGTGATATGCATTTGTGAAAAGAAAGGCAAGTGTGCATTCTGAAATTAAGCTGGCACCCACAAGAACATTTTCAACTCCTATTTTGGAAAAAAAAATAAATCTATGAGCACACCAACTAACAAACATCAGTGGTTTAACACTGCATTACGATTACAACGTTTAAAAGGATTATTTCATGTGGATAGTGGATTAAAAAAAATAAAATTCTGTAGTTCAAAAATGCAGTAATTCAGCTCCCCCATGATAAATGCCATTTTGGTTAGCAAAGGTTTTATTCATGAACAGACCAGCAGTTGTGTGCCTCAGTGAACGTTAGAACTAGGTGGTCTGGGGGATATGTGCTCCCAGGGTTACCAACAGCAAAATGGTCAACGGGGGATGGGGGGGCAAACAAAGAACATCCCAATGACCCTCATGATATGCTCATCTAAAATCAGTCAAGAGAAAAAATGTTTTATTCCTAAACTGTTCTTTTGCCTGCATCATTATGACCATTTCTTGACTAATTCTAATATCTATAGTGATTTTGGAAGCTTTTTATTTGTGATTATTGTTATTAGTGGCTGTGTTATTGTAATTTCATTATTTTGGACTATATATGTTCCATCCATCCATGTATCCATCCATCAAATTTTTTTGACTTACTTAAATCTTAAGTAATCCGTTGAAACTTTTCATAAACCGATGCATTAAAGTGTCTTTTAGAGGCTCTATTTATAACAATGTTGAAATAGTTAAACATTTAAGTTATTATGATTAAATAATGATACAAATAATAATTACTGTTATTAATGTAATTTTTGTTATGTTACACTTAGTAATTTATGTTTTTTGCTGAAATTATAAGTGAAATGCTAGACTATTCCCCAATTTTAACAAAACTGCATCGTTTCATACAAAACTTTATTTTTTTTGTTAGTTAAGACATCATTTTGACCCCCCCCCAGCCAAGAATGGGTTTATTACAGGCAAGTTGCCATGGAGAGAGGTAGATCAAATGGCTAGTCAGTACATCCTCAAGAATCTTAACTTAAATATTCTGAAATCAGTGAAATAGATGTAGATTATTTGACACTCCTCACCACCTACTTCACTATTTATAAATTTCTTGGCACAACTATCATTCACAGTCTAAACTGGGATGACAACATAACTTTGCTTATCAAGAAAACTCAGCGTCGTATGTTTTTTATGTGCTCCAGCTTAAAAAGTTTAACGTGTCCCAGTCAGTACCAGTTCAGTTTTATCAATCTGTCATTGAAAGCATCCTCACTTTTTCCATACCTGTGTGATATGGCAGTACTTATGCTCTCTCAAAACGTAAACTGCAGCATGTCATTTAGTTAGCAGAAACTATTGTGGACCTGAAACTGGACTCTGTCAAGGACCAAAATGATATCCTGGTTCATAAAATATGCTTGAAATATAACTGAAGTCTACACTCACACAGGTAACCATCTCATTCAGTTATTACCATCACAGAAATGTACTGGTCAATAAAGGCAAAAATTACTAGATTTTCCTTCTGCATTCATTTGGGTTAAACTCAGTGCTTGATGTGTGTTTCTTCCTAATCTCAAAATTATTTTACTGTATAAAGGTTTACATTACATATTGCTGGGCAATTCTGCCTCTTCAATTTGTTTTTATGTATTTGTGCTTATGTGCAATATATCATTATTTTCTGAAGCTGTGTATAATGTCGAGATTATGTCTTGTGCTGTACATTGTGCTTTCAGTTGTATTTACTTTTGTTTATGTGTGGATGTGACACAAAGAGAAATACTTAGCACTGTGTGGCCAGGCAATATACAAACCGGATTCCAAAAAAGTTGGGACACTAAACAAATTGTGAATAAAAACTGAATGCAATGATGTGGATATGGCAAATGTCAATATTTTATTTGTAATAGAACGTAGATGACAGATTAAACATTTAATCTGAGTAAATGTATCATTTTAAAGGAAAAATATGTTGATTCATAATTTCACAGTGTCAACAAATCTCAAAAAAGTTGGGACAAGTAGCAATAAGAGGCTGGAAAAAGTAAATTTGAGCATAACGAAGAGCTGGAAGACCAATTAACACTAATTAGGTCAATTGGCAACATGATTGGGTATAAAAAGAGCTTCTCAGAGTGGCAGTGTCTCTCAGAAGCCAATATGGGTAGAGGATCACCAATTCCCACAATGTTGCGCAGAAAGATAGTGGAGCAATATCAGAAATATCAGACTTTGCATCTATCATCATCAACTGTGCATAACATCATCCGAAGATTCAGAGAATCTGGAACAATCTCTGTGCGTAAGGGTCAAGGCCATAAAACCATACTGGATGCCCGTGATCTCCGGGCCCTTAAACGACACTGCACCACAAATAGGAATGCTACTGTAAAGGAAATCACAGAATGGGCTCAGGAATACTTCCAGAAACCATTGTCAGTGAACACAATCCACCGTGCCATCCGCGTTGCCAGCTGAAACTCTACAGTGCAAAGAAGAAGCCATTTCTAAGCAAGATCCACAAGCTCAGGTGTTGTCACTGGGCCAGGGATCATTTAAAATGGAGTGTGGCAAAATGGAAGACTGTTCTGTGGTCAGACGAGTCACGATTCGAAGTTCTTTTTGGAAATCTGAGATGCTATGTCATCCGGACCAAAGAGGACAAGGACAACCCAAGTTGTTATCAATGCTCAGTTCAGAAGCCTGCATCTCTGATGGTATGGGGTTGCATGAGTGTGTGTGGCATGGGCAGCTTGCATGTCTGGAAAGGCACCATCAATGCAGAAAAATATATTCAGGTTCTAGAACAACATATGCTCCCATCCAGACGTCATCTCTTTCAGGGAAGACCCTGCATTTTTCAACAAGATAATGCCAGACCACATTCTGCATCAATCACAACATCATGGCTGCGTAGGAGAAGGATCCGGGTACTGAAATGGCCAGTCTGCAGTCCAGATCTTTCACCTATAGAGAACATTTGGCACATCATAAAGAGGAAGGTGCGACAAAGAAGGCCCAAGACGATTGAACAGTTAGAGGCCTGTATTAGACAAGAATGGGAGAGCATTCCTATTTCTAAACTTGAGAAACTGGTCTCCTCGGTCCCCAAACGTCTGTTGAGTGTTGTAAGAAGAAGGGGAGATGCCACACAGTGGTGAAAATGGCCTTGTCCCAACTTTTTTGGGATTTGTTGACACCATGAAATTCTGAATCAACATATTTTTCCCTTAAAATGATACATTTTCTCAGTTTAAACTTTTGTTCCATGATTTATGTTCTATTCTGAATAAAATATTAGAAGTTGGCACCTCCACATCATTGCATTCAGTTTTTATTCACGATTTGTATAGTGTCCCAACTTTTCTGGAATCCAGTTTGTAATTCATATTCAATTCAAAGTCACTGTCAGTGCAAGATTTGTAACTTTGTATGAGTAATACATTAATCTTTAATGAACTGAATACAAGTTTTCAATTATTATTTTTTGTTATTGTTTAGTTTCCTTGGTTATTAAAGCATATATCTAGAAGTTATGCTTTCTATATTTTTTCTGCTTTTTTCCATTGAAGGATATACAAACATAATATGCAACATCTAACAATACTGTCTCTCTTTAGAAAAATAATTCATTTTTGTACCAAATTGATTCAATTTGAACTCATCTGAATTAACTCACATAATATCTTTCCATATGTAAAGGAATCTCAAAGAAAGAAGAACAACTGACACCGAGTCAAAGAAGTTTAGCTGTCAGGTATGTTTTAAAGGTATGTTTGTTCTTCCATGTGTAGAAAAAAAATTTTGCTTTGAACATTTTCAGGTAAATTATGCATATTTAAATAATTGAAATTTCTTTATAGCATGACAAATTTAATCCGTTAAATTTTGACAGTCAGCTTTTGAAATAGGTGCAGATTTGTTTCATGACTTGTTTCTAGTTAAATTAAAATTGTCTTCATAAAACTATTCTGTGCAACAAGTAGTTCTTTAGGAAGCTTATTATACAAATTATAACATTTCAGTTCCCATGCAGTGTCTGAGACTATAGAGCAGGGCTTCTCAATCTCAGTGCTGGAGTACCACTGTAGTTGAAACTGGTCAGCCTTATTTCTAGTTGATCTAAAAGTTTAATTATCTCGCTTTTCTCCTTCTCTTGTTTTGCATTCAGGAAAAAAGTATGATATTTACATTTAGAAAAAAATCCCTTATTTGTGTTTTGTAACCTTAGCTTGAAATGCCTAACTTTATTTTACCATATTCTTTTAAATTCACATTTATTAAGTGGAATTTGCTTCTTTAATTTTATCTAAATACTTATACTGACTAGGAGTTTCTTCATTTTATATTTAAGAATTATTTTTGTAAAAACAAATTGCAATACCAAATCCCATTCCACTCCAAAAAATAACAAATTCAATAATTTGTTCTGGAGAAAATCCATTAAGATCAACTTCAACACTCAGAAAGAATTCAATTTGAAATGGGTCTCCTGTTTAACTTTGCTTTAGGTGAAAGTACTGTTAAAACATTTAGGCATGCTGAGCAGTTAGCTAATTTCTCTCCTTGTAATTTTCACATCGTAATACTGGCTTAGTGTGGGCTGTACATGTAGAGATATACTATTTATGTTACACATGACATCTGGTGACTGTAGCAAGAACTATATATCATCAGAGATTTATATACAGAGAGATCAATTTCTGTTTGACAGTTATATAGAATGTACAAGTACTAAAGTAAATATTTACACATTTAGTATTGATGGTATGTAGGCATAAACATTGTTTAATCAGTTTTCCTTTTGCAAGTACTGTGATACATTACAATTTTACATTATCCATCAGTCTTTACTTTTTGACCTACTTAATCCAAATCAAAATCACTAAGAGCCAGAGCATCTCCTAGTAGCCAGGAACTTAAGCCAGTTTGTACTCCAGGACACCGAGCCAGTTTATTGTAGGACACACTTGTTCAGTCTACTTAACTTATGCATGTTTGGTATATGAGAATACCCATTTATATTCAAATTTATTAAGTATTTATAACTTTATTAATTTATTAGTATTTGTTGAGTATTTTTAATCTCTTTTTAAAATTTATTTACAATTATTAATAATGGTTTAAATGTAATGAATGAATGTTATTAATTAGTAATGTTAAGATTTGGCCTCTGGCTTGTTACCATACATTTTTGAATACATTTTTAAACTAAACTGAAGAGATGCTGCTGTCAAAGCAGACCCTTGCACTGGCCCACCTCAACTGCCTTTCAGACAAGCTGCAAACTTGAGAAATGTCACCTGGTGAGCATATAAGAACTAATGAATGCCTATGTCTGTAACATCAGAGAATATAAAAGGCTGTAAAAAATGTAAAGTTGGATGTATTAAACATTCCCATATTTACTTGGTAGCACTGCGATCACCGCTGCATAAAGAGCCCTGTTATGCCCTGTCGAAGTGCTGCTCGTCCGTAAATTAAATTGGGCAAAAGGGCAAATATCCGGAGCGAGGATAAAAGTTACAAGCTTATTCGGCGATGGAAGAGGCAAAGATCCGGAGCAAGGACTAAAGTAAGGTGGAAAGGATTCAGACCTGGGCTGACTTCATTAAATGAGAAATATTCTATTGTTTTCATACAAGTTGTTTGAAATGTAGTATTTCATAATGAGTTGTGTCAAGCTCAGGTACTGTGATATTTGGGTACTATGGAGAACTGAGTTACACCTTTTTTCAGACACTATTTTAATGCTGGATAGGTCTGATCAGACTGAGTAGAAAAGGAGGGCTGGGGATTTTTGGTAATGTGCAGTGATGTAAAAGGGAACACAGCATCATTTAAAATTAAATGTGTTATCCAAGAGTTGAATTGTGGAGTAAATTTGTCCATGTCACTGCCAGGGAAAGTAAGTTGCATCATCCTGGCTGACTCAGCAACAGAAATAATTCACACTGTACCAACGTCCTGGAGGAATTATTCTTAATGCTGGTAACTTCAAAGAAGGAATCAAGGCCTATTAGGCCTGTTCCTTTCATGGACACTGATCTGTCCAAATATTAATGTCTTTAAATATAAACTTGTAGCACAATCCAAGCAGGTCTGACCTCATCTTGCTGCAATTTACAAGCCTTTATTGAAAGTAATCGCTCTTTGTTACTCAAGCCAGACGTTTTTATGTGCGTTGTGGGGTGTGGGGATTGTAGTTTTTTGTTTTTTTTATTGTATTTATTTTTTTGGCGCTTCTGTAAAATTTTAATTTCCCCTTGGGGCAAATAAAGTATTATCTATGTATCTACTTACCATTTAATGTGAATTTAGAATTTTTGTCTGATATTTTATTTTGTATAGTATTGGCATGTTAACTTAAAACTTTTAAAAAATGGCTTTTACAAATGCATAGCCCATTTCCTTTATTCATTATAAGAATATATCAGAGTTAAATAAATATTAAACATCAATAGGTGATCCTTGAAACTTTATGAAAGAATTATGAGCATACAAATACTTTCATTAATAGCTACCACAGGATTCTTAAGTTAAAGTGGGGTATCTGTGATCTATTTTTTCCTTGTTACATATTAACACAAAGAAAGAATGAATAACTTTCAACAAAACAAACAAAGAAAAAGCTTGAATGTTTTCATCACATCTCCAAGGATACTTATATTATAACCAGATAAGAACAACTAGCCGTAACAGCCCCTCCTGCCATCTGTAGATTAAAGGGTGTTTATAGCTGTAAGTGCAAAAGAATAACAAACATAATAGATAAATAACTTGTACATTTAAATGCTTCTATATACATGTAATGTGTGTACTTAAATGTTTGTTGTACTTCTTTGTTTATGTAACATTTTATTGAATTAAATCGTATATTTTAGCAGAAAATACTTCCTTCTACAACAGGGGTGTCCAACTCCGATCCTAGAGGGCTGCAGTGACTGAAGGTTTCCATTCTAACCATTTTCTTAATTAGGGTCCAATTTTTGGTGATAATTAATTTTTGCCCAAATTTTAATTGACCTTTGATTTAAGCCTTGTTTCTTTTTTCTGTAATTAGCAGCCAAACAATAATGAAATAAAAAAATAACCAGCACATGTCCTGCCAATTTATGTCCATCATATAAAATCTGAAAATAAAGAAAGGTGAAACTCCAAGTAACGTTGATCTGCTCAGGTCCACTAAGTATTGTGACAGTAATCTTACACAAAAAGAAAATCAACAGTTTTGGAAATGTCTGTTGTGGCAGAATGAGAGCACTACCAAGCATTGAAATTAAATTGACAACAAAAATTTGCTTCTAATTAAAAAACTGGTTGAAATGAAATTGGTTTGAGTTTGAGACCCTAACCTTAACTTGGCTGTCATTTAAGAGGGAAAAAAAGAAGCAATTCAGAGGACAAAGTGCTACAAAACAAGGCAATTAAAATGAAGGTGATAGAAGTCAGTTGACATCAGAAGTTGGTCACTGTTTAAGAATGGCACAAAGGAAAACCTGCAGCCATAGTAGTTAAATATTACTCTTAGGTCGCTTTAGACCAACAAACATGTTTGGCTGTGTGTAAGCACTGGTGACAAAAAATAAATGCAAAAAATAACTGTATTCTAATTGTTAAGATTAAAGGCAAACACATCAAAATGGTTTTATAGATAGATCGATAGATGATTAATTAATTGATTGATTGGTTGATTGTATGTAATTTAATATAATAGCAAACTATACTGGGAAGTTTAATAAATATTGTCCTGACTAACAAGCATTGTTGCTATATTAACTACTCTTTGCGTGCATTGGAATACTGCTTTTATAATAATTATTATTATTCTTTTTGTTGTTATTCTTCTTCATGTTATTATTAATTTATTTAGCAGACACCTTTATCCGAGGTGACTTACAATGCAAATTATAATACATACAAGAGTGATACGAAGATGCAAGCATCAAAAGCAACAGAGAACAAGAAAAAAAAAAGAGCTAAAGGGAATAGTACTACTACTATATACAGTTATGCTTGAAAGTTTGTGAACCCTTTAGAATATTCTATATTTCTGTATAAATATAACTTAAAACAGCATCAGATTTTCACTCAAGTCATAAAAGTAGATGAGACAAAAATATTATACTTGGTCATTTATTTATTAAGTAAAATGATTGAATATTAGATATTTGTGAGTGGCAAAAGTATGTGAACCTTTGCTTTCAGTATCTGGTGTGACCCCCCTTTGCAGCAATAACTGCAACTAAACATTTCCGGTAACTTTTGATCATTCCTGCACACCGGCTTGGAGGAAATTTAGCCCAGTCCTCCGTGCAGAACAGCTTCAACTCTGGGATGTTGGTGGGTTTCCTCACATTAGCTGCAAACTTCAGGTCTTTCCACAACATTTTGATTGGATTAAGGTCAGGACTTTAACTTGGACATTCCAAAACATTAACTTTATTCTTCTTTAACCATTCTTTGGTAGAACGACTTGTGTGCTTAGGGTTGTTGACTTGCTGCATGAACCACCTTCTCTTGAGATTCAGTTCATGGACAGATGTCCTGACATTTTCCTTTAGAATTCTCTGATATAATTCAGAATTCATTGTTCCATCAATGAAGGCAAGCCGTCCTGGCCCAGATGCATCAAAACAGGCCGAAACCATGATACTACCACCACCATGTTTCACAGATGGGATAAGGTTTTTATGCTGGAATGAAGTGTTTTCCTTTCATTTAAACCAAAAAGTTCTATTTTGGTCTCATCCATCCACAAAATATTCTTCCAATAGCCTTCTGGTTTGTCCACGTGATCTTTAGCAAACTGCAGACGAGCAGCAATGTTTTTTTTGGAGAGCAGTGGCTTTCTCCTTGCAACCCTGTCATGCACACCATTGTTGTTCAGTGTTCTCCTGATGGTGGACTCATGAACATGAACGTTAGCCAATGTAAGAGAGGCCTTCAGTTGCTTAGAAGTTACCCTGGGGTCCTTTGTGACCTTGTCAACTATTACACGCCTAGCTCTTGGAGTGATCTTTGTTGATCGACCACTCCTGGGGAGGGTAACAATGGTCTTGAATTTCCTCCATTTGTACACAATCTGTCTGACTGTGGGTTGGTGGAGTCCAAACTCTTTAGAGATGGTTTTGTAACCTTTTCCAGCCTGATGAGTATCAACAACTTTTTCTGAGGTCCTCAGGATCTCCTTTGTTCGTGCCATGATACACTTCCACAAACGTGTTGTGAAGAGCAGACTGATAGATCTCTGTTCTTTAAATAACACAGAGTGCCCACTCACACCTGATTGTCATCCCATTGATTGAAAACACCTGACTCTAATTTCACATTCAAACTAACTGCTAATCCTAGAGGTTCACATACTTTTCCCACTCACAAATATGTAATATTCGATCATTTTCCTCAATAAATAAATGAAAAATAATATTTTTGTCTCATTTGTTTAGCTGGTTTCTCTTTATCTACTTTTAGGACTTGAGTGAAAATCTGATGATGTTTTAGGTCATATTTATGCAGAAATATAGAAAATTCTAAAGGGTTCACAAACTTTCAAGCACAACTGTAATTATACCTACAACTAGATTAAGAAAACAATAAGTACCCTAAATTCTTTGTCAGTACAACAGCTAGCCTATAGAAGAGAAGCAAAGTATTTAAAGATCAAAAGACACCAATAGGATATTGTTGAGCAATGCAGTTTTTTTGAAATTACATACAGTTTAATGTCTTAATGTTTCATGAAATCAAGGCTTAGAACAAATACAAAATGGCAAATAAAAAATAAGTCAAGGAATCATTAAGTGTACAAAATTTTATTATAATTTTTGGTTCATCAAAGTAGCCACCTTTAGCTGATACTGTATAACAGCCAAACTGTGGTAATCCTTCTGATTCAAAAATGCCAGTCACTCTGTGTAAGTCACTAACTCTGCCTTCAGTGAAAAAAAACCCAGACCATCTCATTTCCTCCTCCAAGTTAGACAGTTGTTGTCACACAGTGAGGAAGCATCTGTTTCACCAACTTGATGGCATACAAACACCCTGTGTGATGAACTGAAGACTTCACGTTTTGATTCATTGGTCCATTCCAGTCTGCAGTAATCCACAGCTGGTACTGCCACTTACCCTGTCAAACCTGGAGCACAAAGTTTCATCCTTACAGTAGGAGCAGAGACTTGCTTTTTTTCATCCACTGTTAAGCTGTGCTTGAAGCTGTTGTGCTGTGAAGCATCTTATCGCGCAAGCTGGTGACCCTTGAATCTGCTAGATTTCTTCTTATCAGAGTTTCTTACAATTTCCAATTGCCTTTGGATTGTGTAGGCCTACACTTCTAGGGCCAGGTTTATACTTCATGTAACGCATGTTCCAGCAGACACTACTGCTAGGAAAGCATTTTACTGTTTATACTTGTGCTTGTACTTTCCGTAAATCTAGAAGATTCCACCAGGTGGCAGTCCAAGATATCACATTGAGAAAACTTTGCCTTCGCTGTGTTGTGAATTGCCTGAAACATCCATTAAATTCCGAGGACATCTTGCCACAATATCTCTGAAAAGGATATGTAATGATTACATCCATCAATCCGGGGATGTGCACATTCCAGCAAGCATCAGATGCGAGAAAGAAACAAAATCCCTTGATGGGGCATCAGCCCATCACAAGGTGAATACAAGCATACACATACACTAGCATCATTTTAGTGTCACCAAATCCCGAAAACTTCATGTCTTTGGAAGGAAACCATAGCACAATGTGGAAACCCATTAGAAAAACATGCAAACTGCAAAATGCTACCACTCTTCTACCGTGCCGCCACAACATATGTAATTATCATCAGTATTCATTATTTAAACGAAATTAATGATTTATCTGTAAAATGTAACACACATACTTTAATGCATTTCATCATGAAAATGATATCAAGTATAAATCTAAGGATTTTAAATGTGCAGAGAGCTGGAATATCATAAATGCAAATACGCCGCTGTACATTATGTTGCTGTTGTGAAAAGACGGCACAGAAGATGGTATGTGAGACTTTTAAAATGTATCTTGTCATTACGTTGGAAAACACTTGAATTTAAAAGCACCATAAATGCATTTGTATGTTGGCATTTTGCTTCACCACATCGAACCATTCATCAAACATGGAAGCACACACATCAATCCTGGAGGATCCGCATAGCGGCTTTCTGTCACATGTAGATAAGTGTAGATATGTAAACAGAGATTCTGATGTCACATTCTCCCCGCGACTTTTTGCTAGTACAGCAACTCGCGCATGCGTCGCGTTAATTTCTGAGGATGTGCTCAGAGGACACGTTTAATGAACACTGGGAATGCATGGCAGCAATGATGCGTTCGCATTCTTAGCATGTAATATAAACGAGCCCTAAGGGTAATAATAATTCAGCTTATTTCATTTATTAATTGCTGTTTTCTTCCCATTATCACTGGAATTTACAACTTTCTACAGTGTAATATCCAAGTAGTACTTCAGAGGGTGTAGTAACACAGTTCTGTTCCAACTCTGCATTAAGACAGACAGAGGGCTTTTAAGTAATAAACAGGAGTTGTGACACCTGTCCAAATTGTTTGCTTAATCTTTCAAGGCTTAATTTACTTGAATTATTGTAGGCCATCTGTAGGTTATAACCTATTAGTTGTTTCCTGAAGAAAGCCGATTTATAATATTCTGAAATTTCCTTTTAGTTTTTGCTAAATTAATCTTTACATTTAAACCTGTGGCAGTTTACTGCTTACCTTTTTAACATTTTTGGTCATTCATTGCATGTCAACTGGTTGAATTTGGGGAAAAAAAGCGGAAATTAAAATCTATTAAATTGACCGTGTGTAATTGTACGTGTGTGTTTCTCCCTTTTTCCCACTACTGCTAGAATAAACTCTGACACTCCTGCGAGCTAGCACTGGAATAGGCAGGTTTGAGAATGTAATATATTAGTGTGTGTCTTTTTGTACTTGTGCTAATTTTTCTGTGTTGATATGTTTTTCATTTCTTCTAAAGTTAGGTTCATGCCTTGCCTTAGAAATAAATAAGCAAACAAATGACTAAAGAGCTAAATAAAAAAATACAATAAGTATAAATACAGAAATTACTTCTAATTGTATATAAAGAGCACATTTAAAAGGTAATATAAATTCATTAGCTTTACAATATTAACAAAAGTTTTTTTTTTCTGGAATTTGTTTTTCAGGAGAGTGCCAAGTTTACTGGAGTATTTCAGTTACAACTGTAACTTCATGGGCATTCTGGCTGGTCCTACATGCTCTTACAAAGACTATATTGCCTTTATTGAAGGTTCATCTTTCCATCTGAAACATGCAGAAACAAATGGAAATGAAAATGGGAAATATAAACAGGCTGAACCGTCACCAAAAGTAGGTCTCAAGATATTGCATTTATTTTATTATAGTATGAAATTACATCTGTTTATCAAATACTTTGCTGTAAATACACAGTTCAAACTATAGGGTAAAATACATAAAGTGAGGATTGGGCAGGTAAGAAAACATTAATAACCTCACTGAAACATTTAAGCTGGCAACATGTTTAGTACAGTAGTTTATTTAGGGAACATATACTGTAATAGTTTCTTATATAAATAATTTCTTATATAAGTAATTATATTTTCATTTTAACTGTAATCCTTAATTTTAAAAATTTACTTGAGAGTGCTCTTAACAGCCAAAAGAGATTTTTTTTATTGTATTACCAGTACAGAAATGTTTTACTACATACATAGAAACTCAATTAAAACTAAAGGTTACTTTTGGAAAAGTACCCCTATTAAAGAGCACATCTTTAATACAAATGAAATCCTACAGAAAATAATTGTAGAAATTTATGAGTGAAGCAAATCTATTTGACACTTTCCAGCTGATGAAACCTTTTGCAGCCTGAGAAGCTCCTGTTGCTCTCAGATATGAGGCTGCTTATGTCATCATCTCTTGCAATGGCTGTAAACTTTGTAAAGTTTAAACAATAATCATCTTGAGCACTTTTGCAAAACAGTGTTATCTTCCTGACATATACCGTAGCACTGTAAAGTTTTTTTTGTAAACTATCCATTGTGTTTAGTTACACAAAAAAGCAGTCTTATTTCAGAGAGATCCTTAGCAATGTTACTCTGTAATCCTCCTGTTCATTAATTTTAAGCCTACTTAATCAAAGTTGAGAATTGTGGAAAATGGAGAAGACAAGGCAGTAAACAACAGTGGACCGGGTGGTTACTCACTCATTGCTGGACAACTTAGAGTTTCCAAGCTTCCAAACCAGAATATCTTTGTAACTTGCAAGGAGAATCTGGAGTATACAGGGAAAAACTAACACAGACACAAGGAAAATGTAGAGGCTCCATATAGAGTGCCGGCAAACCCCATATTAACAACCCCATGTTAACAATTACAGTACCATCATACAAAAAATTACCCTTTGGCAAATATGCATAGTTCCTATTATTAAATAAAAGAACTGTACTTTAGTAGACTATATTCCATATATACGGTGTATATATATATACTGTTCTATACATATACTGTGTGTATATATATGTATATGTGTATATATATATATATATATATATATATATATATATATATATATATATATATATATATATATATATATATATATATATATATATATATATATATATATATATATATACACAGTGGAATGCAAAAGTTTGGGCAACCTTGTTAATAGTCATTATTTTCCTGTATAAATCGTTGGTTGTTACGATAAAAAATGTCAGTTAAATATATCATATAGGAGACACACACAGTGATATTTGAGAAGAGAAATTAAGTTTATTGGATTTACAGAAAGTGTGCAATAATTGTTCAAACAAAATCAGGCAGGTACATAAATTTGGGTACCACAAAAAAGAAATGAAATCGATATTTAGTAGATCCGCCTTTTGCAGAAATTACAGCCTCTAAACGCTCCTGTAGGTTTCAATGAGAGTCTGGATTGTGGTTGAAGGTATTTTGGACCATTCCTCTTTACAAAACATCTTTAGTTCATTCAGGTTTGATGGCTTCCAAACAGGGACAGCTCTCTTTAACTCACACCACAGATTTTCAATTATATTCAGGTCTGGGGACTGAGATGGCCATTCCAGAACGTTGTACTTGTTCCTCTGCATGAACGCCTTAGTGAATTTTGAGCAGTTTTTCGGGTCGTTGTCTTGTTGAAAGATTCAGCCCCGGCATAGCTTCAGCTTTGTCACTGATTCCTGGACATTGGTCTCCAGAATCTGCTGATACTGAGTGGAATCCATGCGTCCCTCAACTTTGACAAGATTCCCCGTCCCTGCACTGGCCACACAGCCCCACAGCATGATGGAACCACCACCATATTTTACTGTAGGTACCCCGTGTTTTTCTTGGAATGCTGTGTTCTTTTTCCTCTATGCATAACGCCCCTTGTTATGCCCAAATAACTCAATTTTAGTTTCATCAGTCCACAGCACCTTATTCCAAAATGAAGCTGACTTGTTCAAATGTGCTTCAGCATACGTCAAGCGGCTCTGTTTGTGCTGTGGGCGGAGAAAAGGCTTCCTCTGCATCACACTCGCATACAGCATCTCCTTGTGTAAAGTGCGCTGAATGGTTGAACGATGCACAGTGACTCCATCTGCTGCAAGATGATGTTGTAGGTCTTTGGTGCTGGTCTGTGGGTTGACTGACTGTTCTCACCATTCGTCGCTTCTGTCTATCTGAAATCTTTCTTGGTCTGCCACTTCGAGCCTTAACTTGAACTGAGCCTGTGGTCTTCCATTTCCTCAATATGTTCCTAACTATGGAAACAGACAGCTTAAATCTCTAGGTCAGCTTTCTGTATCCTTCCCCTAAACCATGATGGTGAACGATCTTTGTCTTCAGGTCATTTGAGAGTTGTTTTGTGACCCCCATGTTGCTACTCTTCAGAGAAAATTAAAGGAGGAGGGAAACTTACAATTGACCCCCTTAAATACTCTTTCTCATTATAGGATTCACCTGTGTATGTAGGTCAGGGGTCACTGAGCTTACCAAGCCAATTTGAGTTCCAATAATTAGTTCTAAAAGTTTTGGAATCAATAAAATGACAACGGTGCCCAAATTTATGCACCAGCCTGATTTTGTTTGAACAATTATTGCACACTTTCTGTAAATCCAATAAACTTCATTTCACTTCTCTAATATCACTGTGTGTATCTCCTATATGATATATTTAACTGACATTTTTTTATCGTAACAACCTATTTATACAGGAAAATAATGACTATTAACAAGGTTTCCCAAACTTTTGCATCCCACTGTGTATATATATATATATATATATATATATATATATATATATACTGTATATGTATATATATATACTGTATATGTATATATATACTGTATATGTATGTGTATATATATACTGTATATGTATATATATATATATATATATACTGTATATGTATATATATATATACTGTATATGTGTATATATGTACGTATGTATATACTGTATATATAGTACCAGTATTTACAGAGCAGGATTTGTATCTAAAAGAATTCCATAACATGCATGTATCTACTCTGCAGTATCTCTTTGGTTCAGAAGTTCAGTAAAAGCCTGGGAGATCATGGACCTACCATATCATGATTATTTTATTAGCCTGAGCAGAGCATCATTTTTACTTCCTGGTCTGAAACAGATAGCAAGAGAGTAAACACACGCTTGTGTCATTGAAGCTCTGTTATGATATGGTCTGGTATACCTTTAATCATGGGTTTATCTGTCCATTATTTATTGTCCCTCAATACAGTTCTCAGATATTAAAAATCATTTTAATCTAGTCAGACCATTCTTTTTTTTCTCTGTACCTCAACATGTCTTGTCTGCTAGTCTTGTACTAATCTGACTCTTAATCTATTGAGACCATTCTTCTTTTCTTCTACCCTGTGGATCTTAAGTGCAAGCCTCTTCACTCTGCTGATCATGACTTCAATAAAAGAAACAGGTTCTTTTTACATGAAAGACTGTTTCATCTGTCCAACCATCTGCTTATTTAAATAAGATGAAAATGGAGAATATGGCCGTTCAGAATTTAGAATTAAATCTTTAAAGGTGAATACTGTTGATTACACTCACTGAAACTCAAAGTGTATTTGTTTTGGGAACTGTTTTATGTTTAATATATGTTTAAATAGAAATTTTAATATTTACAATATAATCTTACTATATTCATCTATGGTTTCAAATTTAATATTTATCGTCATTTAAATCACAGGAAGTCTTTTTGCTTTCATCTTTTTAAATGTATTTTTACATGCCTCTGTTGTTAGTTTGAGTTTTGAATATAAAATGCTTTAAAAATAATCTTTCAATCTCTTAAGTGTTCAAAATGCATTTTATAATGATGTGCACACATGCTGTGCTGTTAAAAGCCTGTTATCTAAACCTGAGATGTCAAAATATATCATAAAGGCACTTACACAAGTGTGTCATCATAAAAACATGGTTTGTGTGATCTGCAATGCTGAAGACAAATATATATCTTGACAATTACAGATCATTTTATATGGGACAGCAAAAAATACTCACTATTGACCACAGGTTTCATATATGCACCACTGTTAAATTAACTAGTAATTCTAATGTTGTGAAAATGCATAAGAGTCAAAAGTAAGATTAAGTGATTAAACCATTCAAATTTGACATCTCTGCTTAAAGAATCTTGATTTAGATTTGTCCTGCTTTGTGAATAGGGGAATTGTATTTCAGAAATGTCTTATTTTATTTAGATAGGGACTGTTTTTCTTACAAGTAATAAGTCTTAGACACAAAATTAATTTATATTATATTAGATTGTTTACTACATTAATTATATATCATCTCTTTACACTTTTTTTACACCTTTGATTTTAATAAAAATAAAATCAGTATCAGCATGCTATTTCTTACATAGAGGAAAAGAGGACTTTTTTTTGTTAATTTTCAATAAGTGCTCACAGATTTATATTTTGCAAATTAAATCTGATGTTGGCATTCATTGATAGTGTGCATGTCTCAGCTGGACAGGCTTCAACTCCATGTTCTCTTTGTGTGCTCATAGCCTTTTCCTGGGAGTGCTGGCTACTTTCCATAATTCAAAGACATAGAATCATACAGCCTACCAACTCCTAAATACCTCATTGGGTGTGGGTGTAAAGGATGCATGAGTTTTGTATTGCCTGAATGAACTTCCAGTCCTGTCTTGGTTCAGTTCAAGAAAGCAAGGAGTCTGCTGTTGCCTAGATTTTGTACTCCAAAAGTATACTCAAAAATTGACAACAATGTTGATATTGATTAACAAATTGTGGTTGTCATGGACTAAGATTAGTCTTTTTTGTACACCATAAATTAAAAACTGAACAATGTTGATGAATAGATTGTTTAATCCAACATATCTCATCTTGCCTTATTTAGCTAACACTTTAAAAGTACTTTTAGGCTGCAACTGAAGTCTGAAGAACGTCACTGTGTCACTTGCAATGTAGTCTTATTTTCAAATGTTTGAAATGTACACTTGACCATCTTCTATCCCCGCCTCATAATTTTATATACCCTAATATACCCATAAGCACAAAGTATGCGACTTTCTACTTTTATTATGTCATTTTCAGTGATGAGAAACTAACATTAATTTCTGCATGAATTATAGATCGGCATTCAAGTGTGACCCTCCCTGTACTCTGATATTTACAGCTGGGTGACTCTGCAAGTTGAATGACAATGTAGAAATAATTCAGAATAGAACACCACAAGGTAATTTGTGTGTGACAAAAAAATACCACTCTTTCTAACCAGATAGAAGGCTGTTTGTTTCATCAATACCCAACCAAAAACTGGCACTTTTCTTTATAAACCACTTTATGATCATTCCTCTTATTAAAGTTATCTATATATTCAAGACCACCTGATCTTTCAGATGAGTGACCTAGATAGTGTCATGATTTGAGTCCTCAATGGCCATTGCTCGGTCCACTTCCTGCACTGCTAGGGGCGTGTCCTCTGAGGTCAAGACCCATGCATAATAGATGAGACAGGATAAAAGGGCGGCAATGAGTACAAATCCTGCGGATACCACAATTCTGAAGTATTCAAATTTTATCATTGTTATCTTTTCTTGCACATACTTTTGGTTCTGACCCTCTTGTCTCTTGCATTGGGTTTCGGTTTAATTTTGCTTATATCTTTTCTTGTTTTGTTTTGTTTTCTACACACATCTCCTGGCTTTTACTCTACCAGTTCGCTGTCCCAACAAGCCGGCGTTAAAGTAGTAAAGCAGAAATAAAAAACAGGCCAAGAAAATTGTCAAAAAGAATTGTCAGAAGGAGGCTAAGAAACAGTAATTGGTAAACCTGATTTTGGGGCATAATAAAATAGAAATCATAAAAATATGTTTATTAAACCAGAATATTTTCCTAAAAGTCAACGATGCTCTGATCAATTGGCCGCCAATCTAATTTGTCTGATGTTGTACTCCAGAGAGATAGTATTGCTCCTTTACCCAATGTATTATGGTAGTTTAGGGAATTCATTTATTTTCAAATTTTTTTGGCCCCTAAACATTAAGCAAACCCGAATTTAACTTTGGTAATAAAAAATAAACAGGTAACACTTGTGGCCTTCAATTTATATATAAATATACCACTTTAATATAGAGCATAAAACTTTATGCTGGACCTTAACGTAAAAGTGAGTGAGTCAGTCATTAAAAAAAATATATATATAAAAGATAAAAATCATTGCAATCATTATCAGAATTGGCCAGTTATTGTAATAGGAAACAGGTGATTGGTATCAGCCCTAAAAAACCCTGATCAGAGCATCCCTACCAGAACTGTTTTAGCTTTGAGGAGTACCCTGTATGTTATGAAAAGGATACTCCATCCAAGTATGATATTTTTTATGTTACTTACCCCATGTACTTTGTAGTGGTTGCTGAGAAAACTTTTCAGTCTTCATGTTTTCATGCAGAACGGAGAGAAAGAATTTTATGGCATAACGGAACTCAGCAGTGACTAGTGCTGTACAATGGCAAACAAAATGAAACATTTTCTTGAAAAAAAAACAAAAATCTCGCATCACTCATTTTGCATTATCCACAGATGACAGAGAAATTGCAGTTGGGAGAGAAATGTTTTCAGTAAATTATTAACATTTACAGGTTGCTTTCCTTAGAAGTGACAGTCTGATCATGAATATTTTAGTGTTTGCATATTCTTTGTCAGTTGGAATGCAGATAAGTGAGGTGACTTGTTTAGTGTTTCACAAATAGTTATCTGTGATGCTTGAATTAGAAGCCTTGTGTATTATAGTCCAATGCTTTACCCAATCAATTAATGGAGATTCCCATTGTGACACAGACTAGTCCTTCTACAGTATGTGCTTTCTTAATTTATGTGGATTTTTCTTAATTCCTACTTTTTCGCCTTTGTTTTCTCAAATACCTTACTCTCATGTGAATTGTAAGGGAAAAGCCATACAAAATCATTTTGAATACATATAACTTTGGTCCGATTACTCCATTTCTATTGGTGCCAGAGGGTTCTCTTTTAAGTTAAAGCATTTATCATACTGGAACCTACATTTGCGCAATATAAAACCTTCACCGTCAGAATGTAGCTTCCATGGCATATACAGTAGTTGCAATCATCTCACCCACTAATTCACTTCCTTAGTATTTCCTACTTGTAAATAATTTGTTTTTCTCCTCTCTCATTATTTCTCCTCTCTCATTATTTTTGTTGTCTTATTGGTGCCTAATACTATTAAACTTTAAAAAAACTACAGCTCTTAGGCAACAACCTTATTTTTATTCTACAAAGTAAGGGAAATTAAGGGAAACTAATTTGATTAAGGGAAATCTAATGTTACCCAGGTTTTAAAAGAATTTAAAAAAATCAATTTTTTCATCGACAGTCATATAGTAGGTGTGAAATGAACATGTTACCACATTGCCTTGAGATATAGCATAACATAAAAGTATATGAGAAAAAGAAAAATTAATTACAAGAAAAAGAGAAAATTTAATCATGTTCATTTGACGAATGTGCTGGTGCTGTGTTGCTTACGCTTACTGTATAACAGTCACACGACACAGAGCTTGGAAATAAGAAGGAAGGAGTTTTGATAGGTTATTTGACCTTACTATTTTTTTGGTTCAGAAATCTAGGCTTGTGCTTCATTCCTTGTTCTAGATCATCTGCATATTATTTTTGACATTGCTTAGATTTACCCTTTTGGAGTTTATCACTTTTTCTTTTTACCTCTGCCTGCCCATTTATGACTTGCTTTTTTAGATTGCACCAGTTGGATAATATACTTGCTTATATAAAATTATTTTTTCTTAAAGTAGCATGTCTGTTTCATTGTTGGTGCACCCCAGCCTTATGTCTGATAAATACTGTTAGTGGTGTTTTATGGAGCAGGGTGCTGTACTTTGTTTCCCTCCTCAGTTAATGGTGTTATGTGCAAGTGCATCAGGCTGGCATGCATCTGATAGTCTGGCACATTTTAAACATGAGCTTTCAGTCCATCACAGAGCATGTTCATGTACCCATACTGACACATGTGGGGCCAGTCTAGGGTTAACAAGGGACTTATTACACCTCCTTAAAATTTCTAAGCAAACTCTGAGTACAGTTTCACCCAGACGAAGGGAGTGCATGCAGATTTGCCTGTTTCAATATTTGGTTACATAACAAAGCCTCAGAGAGAAAATTGATTCATTCAAATCTGGTCATCACAAAATGGTATCTACCAGCTATCCACCTGGCGGTCCTAATTCATGATTTTAGTATAAGCACAAATTCTGACATGTGTTTTCAAAATAAAATGTGGTTCAGATATATAGCATCCATTCTGAGGAGTCTTTCGTTTTGCCATAAATTATTTACTAGATCATTTTAAACTTCAATTAAGAATTCCACATATTATGAAAGAAATCATGAGTGAAAAGTGTTTAAGTTCAGAAGAACTCTCTAGTGGGTGGTAACTGATGCCATTTAAAAGGCTTGAACTTCAGTTCTGCTAAACCCACCCAAAATGTATGTGTAATCTAATGTCATAACTTTACCACTGTCTTCTTACATGATTACAGCAGAAATACTTCCATTAACATATGCAAGTTAATTTGACTCTTTTTGCCATAGAGCAATGTCAGTGTGGGTGTGCCCTGCAGTGGGCCAGTATCCTGCCTTGCTTACACTGCTGCCGGAATAGACTCCCACCCTCCCGTGATCCCAAATTGGATTAAGGGGATAAGGAATGTATGTATGTATGTATGTATGTATGTATGTATGTATGTATGTATTTTTCTCTTTAGGAGGAAATGAAGAATAATATGAATTACTATAACTTGCAGAAGTTATCTTTTAATTGTTTTTTATACCTCTTTCTATTTCAGGCAGATGTGATACACAAGTTGTCAGTCTGTGCAGTTTCTCTACTGGTTTACCTCACTGTCTCGAAATATTTTTCAGTGGAACACACTATTGATGACCACTTCATTTCATCAACGCCATGTTATATCCAAGTTATCTATTTGTATATCGCTATGCTGGCCACTAGACCCAAATACTATTTTGCATGGACTCTTGGTAAGTGCTGGATTAAAATGTAGTAAAAACAAGTTGTCAGTGCATAATTTTATCTAAACATAAGTTTGTGTTATTTCTTTCACATTAGACATTATCTAAATAAAGCTGATCTGCACCCCTAATATGAATAACATGGTAATGTTATGAAACCTTTGAACTATAGTTACTGTAAACTTCTTTAATCCTTTTATTTGTGTGTATTGACTGATGTCCTATCCAGAGCTGTTTGTTGCTTTGTACCTAGAACTTTTAGGATAGGCTCTGGTACCTTGGTCCCTGAATCAATTATATGAGTTTGACAATGTGTGTGTGTTTTAGTATTATCCTTAATGCCGTGGATTATACGTGATAAATGGAATCGACATGAACTATTAATTTTTTTTAATAACTTTTCTGTCAGTTAAACACAGAAATTATGTTTCTTACTAGTTTTTGACATGCAGGACAGTGAAAATTATGGGGCATTGCTCAGAAGAAACACATTTAAAAGATTTTGATGTGTAAATAATTAGTGAAGGTAGAAGACTTGAGCAGTCAGACATATCTGGTGAAGCATCTCTCTGGAGACAGACATAACAGGCTTAGAGTTAAGTGAAGATTTCCATGCTGCATGTTTTAAGTTTTGACCTTTTTATAACAGGTAGATAGTACTGAAGTTCATTTGTTTTCTAAATTGCTAAATTTGTGAAATTATTTAGTGTGACAGTATTTTCAGATACAGCATGCTTATGATATGGGTCCAAGTTTGATTTGTGGAACATATGTTGTAAGCATTTGCCTAGGGAGAAGAATTAATGTGAAGACAATTCTTTTAATGATAACTAATAATGCATCATTGTGTTCTTTAAAACAATGGCTGGTACCAAAAATTCTTTTTCTCATACTGTACATTTTTTACACTTAAAGTAGATGTCCAGAAATCAGAGATGTGGGTCTCATGTGCATAATGAAGTAAGCTTTAGAAAGTGTTAATTTTATTAAGCCATGTGTGATGTGTAGATTTTTAACAAATGTTTAGTAATTAAGTTAGGCAGATTTTTAGATATGTTTATTTGCTGTCTTCGTGTTGCTGGGTTTAGTTGTTTGTTTGTGAAACATGGTTCAAAACTAATCATTCTTCTTTAAAAAAAATTATGAATGGTGTTTCAAGCATTTCACAAATTTCTTTGTTTTTGAAGAGTTGCTTTCACTAATGTTCAATTCACAAACAACTGTTTGCTGATACCACTTATTTTTTGTCACATTAATTTTCCTCTTAAAGATAAAGGCACAAGTATATTTGTTCCATGTTTATCTACAAGCTTAGCCAATCCACTGAAAGTAAACTGTATTTTTGAATTATGAAAGCAGATATCATATGGTGGGAATGATACGGTTATAACAAACTTACTAGAACTCAACAACCAGGCAAGCCTAAAGATTTTTTTGAAAGGACACACACAAGGTTCTTTTGGAATTATCTGTAATACTGAACAGGCTGAAAACTTATTCATGAAAGTCATTAACGTGATTGTTTCCTGCCTTCATATCATTGCTTATGATTTAGTGAAATAGACACTCTATTCATATTGATTATTCTTTCCATGAGTATACTTTCAGTCCTGTAGCAGCAGCTAAATAAAAGAACTGCAAAAAGGAGTGATAATCAAGCAATCATCTGGTGACTAACAGACACAGAATATAGCTTTGTATGGGAACACTGTTCTAGCCAAGACTGGATTACAGTTTTCTGGAAAATATTGGCTTAAGACTTCATTTGGTGCTAGGATTGAACTCTTGAGCTTGGCCACATATAGCACAGCACAGAAGGTATAATACCTATGTTCAGGATATTCGGATTTTTTGTATTTTTCTTATGAATTGACTTACTGGACTTTCCTGAGCCTACACACAATTGTATGACCTCTTACGTACAGAAGTTCTGAATCTGGGCATCTATTCACTTTCAGTTTTTTGGCAGTGGTTTATTTTAGTCTCACTTTACAGGATTCAGTTTCATTGCTTTTATTTCCTTTGAATTAATCATATTGTTTAAATCTTGTTTACATTGTTTACATTTTGTCACAGATTGAACAAAACATGCTTAAATTATGACGTTTATTTTGTAAATGATTTTTTTTTTTTTACCCTTTTTTGAGATTTGTGTGTTTGATTGTGGCTGACCGTGTATACTTAAGAGAAAAACTACATATGATTTTCTGTTCAGTATGTTCAGAAATATGCAAATCGATGCTGAAAAAACACGCAACAACCTAAAGTGACTGATTAACCACAAGCCAGTGGTTTGCAACATTGGTTAATTTGAAAGATTTTAAATATTAACTCCAGAAAAATTATATTGAATTATACTCTTGTATAGGGCGGCATGGTGGCGAAGTGGGTAGCACTGCTGCCTCGTAGTTAAGAGACCCAGGTTCACTTCCCGGGTCCTGCCTGCGTGGAATTTGCATGTTCTCCCCATGTTTGCATGGGTTTCCTCCGGGTTCTCCAGTTTCCTCCCACAGTCCAAAGACATGCAGGTTAGGTGCATTGGTGTTCCTAAATAGTGTGTGCTTGGTGTGGGGGTGTGTGTGTGCGCCTGCCCTGTGGTGGGCTGGCGCCCTGTCTTTGTTTGCTTCCTGCCTTGTGCCCTGTGTTGGCTGGGATTGGCTCCAGCAGATCTCTGTGACACTGTAGTTAGGATATAGCGGGTTGGATGATGGATGGATTGACTCTTGTATAAGTTTAAAAAGATGGAGCATAAACATTTAACAACTAAAATACAAAGTGATTTGTCACAAGAGAAACATATTTAAGCAGATTGGCACCATGGTAAGGACATGACAGTCTGTGTTCTTAAATGACAAATTCTATCAATTTTAGAAAAAGTGATGTCCTTCATTTTCCTTGGTAACTTCTTCATAAGATCAGAGACAGCTCATTTCAGTGAACATTATTTAACCTCTACACTGACCCTAGCAAAAATTCTCTGCAAAAGACAGTGCAGTTTCTGACAAAAATACGTTTAATCCAAAATGATGATTGCATAAATTATAATACATTTGACTCTTCTAGGTTGCAAATAATTATCACATACAAGCCTGTATCATATAAAAACTGCTGATTACAAAAAAAGATTAATACCAGTCATAAATATTTTAATCTCAACACCTCCCCTGAAATTCTGGGTAGGCATAAAACTAATATTAAATTATATACAGTATATACATCACTCAATTCAAGATGCCTCCCAGACAAAAAGTGACTTTTATATAAACAGGCTCAGTAAAAAGAATGTGCATTCATCTTATTTGTACTGTATCAGTGACAGGGTTTTAAACTGAGTTTGCCTTTCCTTTTTTTAATAGCTGATGCAATCAACAATGCAGCAGGTTTTGGCTTTAATGGGTGCAAGAAGGATGGCACGCCACGCTGGGATTTAGTATCAAACTTAAGAATAGCTGATATAGAGGTAAAGCATTTTTTAGAATTACAGCTTTAATGTATAATTTTTGAAAGTAATAAACATGATATTTTATTAACTAGTTGTTTTAATTCTTTTGCAGTTGGCTACAAGTTTTAAACTATTTCTGGATAACTGGAATATACAGACATCACTATGGCTGAAAAGGTATACAATTAGGATGGTTTGGAAATAGCTGGTATGCAAATTTGTTATGCATATGCCGTGCCCTTAACAATTAAGTAAATCTACAAAATATGTGAATAACGATAACAGAATGAAAACAAAAATAAATTAAATGATTCCTTCCATTCCTTGCGATATTCATCTCTTATTTCTCAACCTTTGCTCTCAGATTCCTCACACACTTTCCATTCAAGTCTTCCTTGAGTCTAAAAGCACCCAAGCTCCCACCGTCTATTTGATTTCATCCCATTATTTTTAAGGGTGGCTTCAAGTTTATGTATGTATATACAGTAGTATCTTACAAAAGTATTCTTTCTGTATAGTTTCAAACATTACTGAATACTAAATAATAAGTAACATATGGTTTCCTCTAGTTTTAATAATATTATAGGCCTCACATGTTTAAGAAAAATAATTGTCTATAATTTAAATAAGCTGTTTCCTTAGGTATTCAGAAATTAACACAATAATATTTGCTTAAGCTACCTTTTCCTTCCATAACAGCTTTAAGTAATAATAAAATAATTTCTTTTATGAATTTCCCCTTGGGATTAATAAAGTGTCTGTCTGTCTGTCTGTCTGTCTGTCTGTCTGTCTATCTATCTATCTATCTATCTATCTATCTATCTGTCTGTCTGTCTGTCTGTCTGTCTGTCTATCTAATATTCTCTTATCAAAACTCGGCTGCAAGAGTCCTTACCCGAACCAGCAACAGCGAGCACATCACACCCCTCCTGCTCCGTCTTCACTGGCTCCCTGTGTCTTACAGAATCGAATATAAAATCCTACTAATAACCTACAAAGCCTTAAACGACCTTGCGCCAAACTGCATCAGTGACCTTCTCCATCACTATGTGCCTGTCCGCCCACTAAGGTCCTCTGATTCTGGCAATCTTGTTGTGCCCCACACTAATCTACATTCCATCGGTGACAGGGCCTTCAGCTGTATAGCACCCAGACTCTGGAATGACCTACCGAAATTAATCAGATCAGCTGACTCCATGAATTATTTTAAAAAAATAACTCAAAACTCATCTGTTCAGGAAGGCCTTTAGCTCTGCTTGACTTTATTACCCTTCTCTCAGTCTACCTCTATGTCAAGATGTTCATGTAACCGGTGTGTGTGTTCTTGACCATCAGTTATGTTGTCTGTTAGGTTTTTCTCTGAACTTACTATCTTATTCTTCTTTATTTTTCTGGTTTAGTAAAATGCTCTATACTGTATACCCTCCTGTTCTTTCTTAAACTCTGTAAAGTGTCTGGAGCATAGGAAGGCGCTATATAAATAAAATGTATTATTAATGTATTATTATAATTGATTTTATTTATATAGCATCTTTCCTGTGCTCAAGTATTTTGTGGTAGGAGTCTACCAGCTTTGTATGTTGGTTGGGTGTGATTTCATCTCACACAGATTCACAGATTTACCTACTATAATGACACTTTTGGACTACCATTTGTAAATTGTGCCATACATTCTTCTTGGATTTGTGGTGTTTGATTTGTATGGGCTTGTCATGCATTGACTTAGTCCAGTCATGCTTTGGTGAATTGCTCTACTGAAAGATCAATATGCTCTCAAGCTTCGGTTATTTTAGCACACTGTACAATGCAGTATTTTTCAGAACTACTTTACATCCATTCTTCCTTTCGCTTCGGTAATCGGAATGACTTCTGAACAGAAACAGGTGCTAGATCATAGATTCACAATTAATGTCACAGACATTACAGCTTCTCAAATATCCTCCACTTGACTATGTTACAGACTAAAAGGATAATGTGTCACGTACTGCAGGTCATAAAATATACAAGTACTTTAGTATTGTTTTTAACCATGGTGTAGGTTTGATACCGTAGAACTTTGGTAACTTTTTGCATATCATTATTTTATGATCTCACTGCTCACAGGTGATATAACTCCATGTTTATGTCCTTTGTACTACATGTCAGTTTCAAATAAAATTAAACACTCACTGGAAGTGAGAGCAACTCTGTCATCTTACATCTGATTCTATAGACGATTTTTGTTTACCAGGCACAGAATGACATTGGTGCTGTAACCCTAACTCAGTATCAAAAGGTTGAACACAGAGCCAGGAAGGCAGGGTGTGAGTGCTGATAGTGGTGCAACATTGTTATATTTTGTAATGTAATAACATGGTCTTCATTTCGCATTTACACAAATTACTACAGTCTGCACATGACAGGTGAAATCTGAGGCAGGCTTCTCAATATCACTAAATGTGCACCATCAGCATGAGCACTCTAGGGTACATACAAAGAGAAAAAAAAGGAAAAATTCATTGTCATCATTTGTGGGCAGCCGTCAAAAATGTTTTTTTGTTTTTTTTGCTTTAATGAGATGCAGGATTGTTGCATTTATTGTGTGATTTTTAAAGTAAAATGTATGAGGCATTGTAAACAACATTGTGATGTCAAAATATTTTACATTTGAAGAAGCTGAATTATTAATTTTTCTGTAGAAAATTCATATATAGCATTATGCATTGATACACTTCTAATATACAGTATGAAGATTTTTCTGTAATGCAGTCACATCACACTAGGACATATCGTTAAATATGCACTTTTGGCTGATGCCTTTATCCAATGTGTCTAATAAAATTTGAGATATAATTGGTTACATTTCTTTGATATTTCCAGTTGGAGCTGAGGCAGGTAAAGTGACTTACTTTTTGGTCACACAGTATCAGTAGTGGGATATAAAGATTTGAACCCACAGCCTCAGAGTTTGAAGTCCAAAGCCTTACCCACTACAGGGAAGGAAAAAAAGACTGAAACTTTGTGATCAGACAATTGCAGCAAAAGTGTCAGGCGAAGAAGCTGCGTTGTGAATTTGTAGATCTTCTTGGTGAGGTGGGCATAGAAAAAGGTACAGTGGTGCTTGAAAGTTTTTGAACCCTTAATCTACCTACAACTAGATTAAGAAAACAATAAGTAAAAAAGTTACAGAAAACATTTAGTTGCAGTTATTGCTGCAAAGGGGGGTCACACTACATACTGAAAGCAAAGGTTCACATACTTTTGCCACTTACAAATATGTAATATTCAATCATTTTCCTTAATAAATAAATGACCAAGTATAATATTTTTTGTCTCATTTGTTTAACTGGTTTCTCTTTATCAACTTTTAGGGCTTGAGTGAAAATCTGATGATGTTTTAGGTCATATTTATGCAGAAATATAGAAAATTCTAAAGGGTTCACAAATTTTCAAGCACCACTGTACATACAATAAGCTATTGTTATTCTCTGGTTAATCTGGTCTCTAAGTGATAGTTAATGGAGTATACAGAATATCACAAGTATACCTGTGATTAAATAAACGTGTTGACACACCCATTGCAAAAAGTAGAAGAAATTACAGAGTGAATTTGACAGTAGGTTAAGAATAAAGAAATAAGAAGGCTCAATAATTTGCAAGGCAGCATTAGGATATTAGAATTAGATGGGTGGATGTGTGGGTGAATGGATGGGAGGGTGTTTGGGTAGGTACTGTTTTTTGAGGCTTGTAAGTGCATGTATGCTATTTAAGAAGTGAAGGCATTGGAGAGATGGCAGTGTCTAATTCTTTGCTTTTTTCTGCTACAGAGTGTGTTATGAGAGATGTCCATACAACCCCACAGCTGCAACATTCTTGCTTTCAGCGATTTGGCATGGTGTTTATCCAGGATATTACCTAACTTTTTTAACAGGCATATTTATGACAATGGCAGCACGTACAGTAAGTAATAAGAATATATAAAACAGTGTTTAATTTTAGGTGATTGCGCTATGATTTCTTGAGATGTGGAAATTACTTTATCAGGAGGTGGGCTTTTCTGGGGCAGAACTGGAAATGATGTCTTCTTGGGTAGAAACAGAAGTGACATCGTGGGAGCCAGATAGAATTTCCTGTATTGGTCACCCACTTCAAGGTCTGATGGGGAATGATATTCTTTTGAGACCTTTAGCTGCCTCCCATGTGCATGTGTGCGACAGGGTTTACTACATTAATTGATAACTTTCTATCTATCTACAGTGCATCCGGAAAGTATTCACAGCGCATCACTTTTTCCACATTTTGTTATGTTACAGCCTTATTCCAAAATGGATTAAATTCATTTTTTTCCTCAGAATTATACACACAACACCCCATAATGACAATGTAAAAAAAGTTTACTTGAGGTTTTTGCAAATTTATTAAAAATAAAAAAACTGAGAAATCACATGTACATAAGTATTCACAGCCTTTGCTCAATACTTTGTCGATGCACCTTTGGCAGCAATTACAGCCTCAAGTCTTTTTTGAATATGATGCCACAAGCTTGGCACACCTACCCTTAGCCAGTTTCGCCCATTCCTCTTTGCAGCACCTCTCAAGCTCCATCAGGTTGGATGGGAAGCGTTGGTGCACAGCCATTTTATGATCTCTCCAGAGATGTTCAATCAGATTCAAGTCTGGGCTCTGGCTGGGCCACTCAAGGACATTCACAGAGTTGTCCTGAAGCCACTCCTTTGATATCTTGGCTGTGTGCTTAGGGTTGTTGTCCTGCTGAAAGATGAACCGTTGCCCCATTCTGAGGTCAAGAGCGCTCTGGAGCAGGTTTTCATCCAGGATGTCTCTGTACATTGCTGCAGTCATTATTCCCTTTATCCTGACTAGTCTCCCAGTTCCTGCCACTGAAAAACATCCCCAAAGCATGATGCTGCCACCACCATGCTTCACTGTAGGGATGGTATTGGCCTGGTGATGAGCGGTGCCTGGTTTCCTCCAAACATGACGCCTGGCATTCACACCAAAGAGTTCAATGTTTTTCTCATCAAACCAGAGAATCTTATTTCTCATGGTCTGAGAGTCCTTCAGGTGCCTTTTGGCAAACTCCAGGCGGGCTGCCATGTGCCTTTTACTAAGGAATGGCTTCCATCTGGCCACTCTACCATACAGGCCTGATTGGTGGATTGCTGCAGAGATGGTTGTCCTTCTGGAAGGTTCTCCTCTCTCCACAGAGGACCTCTGGAGCTCTGACAGAGTGACCATCGGGTTCTTGGTCACCTCCCTGACTAAGGCCCTTCTCCCCCGATCGCTGAGTTTAGATGGCCGGCCAGGTCTAGGAAGAGTCCTGGTGGTTTCAAACTTCTTCCACTTACGGATGATGGAGGCCACTGTGCTCATTGGGACCTTCAAAGCAGCAGAAATTTTTCTGTAACCTTCCCCAGATTTGTGCCTCGAGACAATCCTGTCTCGGAGGTCTACAGACAATTCCTTTGACTTCATGCTTGGTTTGTGCTCTGACATGAACTGTCAACTGTTGGACCTTATATAGACAGGTGTGTGTCTTTCCAAATCATGTCCAATTTAACTGAATTTACCACAGGTGGACTCCAATTAAGCTGCAGAAGCATCTCAAGTGTGATCAGGGGAAACAGGATGCACCTGAGCTCAATTTTGAGCTTCATGGCAAAGACTGTGAATACTTATGTACATGTGCTTTCTCAATTTTTTTTATTTTTAATAAATTTGCAAAAACCTCAAGTAAACTTTTTTCATGTTGTCATTATGGGGTGTTGTGTGTATAATTCTGAGAAAAAAAATGAATTTAATCCATTTTGGAATAAGGCTGTAACATAACAAAATGTGATAAAAGTGATGCTCTGTGAATACTTTTCCGGATGATATCTATCTATCTATCTATCTATCTATCTATCTATCTATCTATCTATCTATCTATCTATCTAATATAGCACCTTTCATATCTATATATCTATCCATCCATCCATCCCTCCATCCTTCCCAGATGCTTCCAGTATAGACTTTGGCATCCTGTGTCTCAGAGCTGTATAAGTAATCCAAGATGGTCATTTTTTTTTAACAGACATATTGAGGTTTCACTGGTAATATTTAAGAACCATTAAAAATTGTGGCCTGTTGTAAATATATATTCTAAATATTTTATAAGACTTTGATGTTTTCTGCACTGGGGTGTGTGGTATCTAAGCAGTTATTTATATAAACTATTCAGTAGTCTTCACATGTATTAGTGCTCAGTACATGTTAAAGAGTGTCACTTTATTTGCCATTAGACATAAGTCAAAATAATTTTACCGTACTTAATTTCAGTTTCCTGTAAATGCAAGGAGTCTCTGAACCAGTATGACAAGTTAACCTTAACCTACTTCTATTTTAACAGGAAATCAATACACAGGCCACAGAATATTGAATGTTCTTTGTGATGTGGATACTTTTAAACCAGGGTCATTGTCATATAGATTAAATGAAAAGAAAGACAACAGAGGTGGTCTAAAATCCATCATAAGGATATTTAATTTTGGTAGTTTTAGTAGCTATCTGAATAAACCCAAGCTATCAGAATGTAAACCTGCTCTTTTTTTCTTCTAGATAAGGAACAATGTGAGACACTACTTTCTTGGCTCTACCACACACAAATTAATTTATGATATATTAACGTGGGCAGCAACTCAAATAGCCATTTGTTACACAGTAGTGCCATTTGTATTGTTGTCTGTGGCACCATCTCTGAAGTTTTACAGGTAAATACTTAAATTTTTCTCCTTTTTGGAAGAATTATATATCAAATTATTTATTTCTACAGCAACCATCTCTGCTGAAATATTTTCTTTTCTTTACTTATGATGAGCCTGTAATTGTCTTACATGTAATAGGCTAAGTGTGCATGTATTGGCCATTTTCCATATGTAGTCTAATGCAGTATAGTACTTTACTTTGCTATGCATTACTTGGTCAACAGTTTTCAACTTGTGAATGAGCAGCCTCCTGTTCTAGAGGTGATAGAATATGACAGCAGAATACCTCATAAATCAGAAGAAGCAAAAACATATTTTAGCAGGCTAGCAAATTAATATTGCTAGTATATGATTGGAATGAGGAATAATACAGGATTTTGTTATTTATGACAGTCATTTGAAAAATGAATCTAAGAGAGACATAGTTTTGAATACTGAGATAGTTGAGTAGAAGAATTGACTCTTTAATTATTTGCAAAAATAGTAAATAGCCCCAATTCCATCTACAATGAGTTAAAGCAGAATGGCAGAAAAACAAGTGTGAGAATGCAGGAAGCAGTAGTTAATAAATTGGCTGCAGGCAGAAAGTGGAATGAAAAAGTCAGTATTTTCATTGACTGTCATTACTTTTCTGATTTATGAACACTTAAAAGTGCCACATAAAAAAAAAACTATACATGTGTGGACAGAAATGTTTTCTGCATATAAATGCCATTCTCAAATATGAGTTTGGTTACATGCCAGTTTTTCCATCTAAATAGCAAATACTCAAATATAGTATTTTAAAAATTATAATACATAGTCTGCATATTTAGAACCAAAAGGTACATCTCTTTAAATGTATGAATTACAATTTGGTGGTTCTTGATGTTTTGTTAGCACTGTTAATTTTGCCACTGAACAAGTCATAAATGTCATATTGGCTCAAATAAATTACCTCTGAATCATTATTCATTATCTCCATTTAAAGTCCTGTTTGATCATTTGTTAAATATGAACACTGGGCCTGTCAATGCTGTAGCATGTGACTGAATTGAACATCTGTCTTTTCAGAGATCAGATTATGAGTGCACACACATTCAGTACATGGAAAAGACTGCTCTGCAACCATTTATTTAAAAAGCTCATTGTAGAAAATGTGAAAGAGAAAAAATAACGTTTGGTCAAATAGTTTATTAAAAATGTTAAAACGAGCACCCAGTAAAATTATGCAGTTGAACATCAGCTGTGGAAAATAAGTTCATATGTGACAGTCACAAAAATACCTAATGAGTAAGATTACTATGATAAAAGATTTAAAACATTATTAGAAAACATTTATTTTAATACTGCAGTATCGGTCCTTTTCTCAAAGAACTGCTTCAAAATATGCAAAATATTAAATAAATTAATTATAATGTACAATCTTTGACAATGATGTAAACAATGTGACTTGTAAAAAATATTGGGTATGGTACCATTTAATTTAATGCTCCCCACAGTAGTGTACACCAACTTGTTTGTTGCTTTTTAAAAAGTGTTTATGTACAAGGTGAATTTTAATAAGAACATTTTGTACCACCAAGTGCCAGAATATACCTTTTGCTCTTTACATGACTGTTTTAGGTGGCTCTCCAATCTTGTAAGGATTGTCCACCATTGCCGCATTGCTGCAACTTCGCAGGCCTGATGTATTTATAAGCTTCCCTGCTACTTGTATTGAAATGTCATCTCTTTCTATGGATACTTTCTGATGTAACTAGTTAGCAGCCTACATAGCCCACCCTTCGAAGTCTCTGTCCTCAGCAGTGACATTCAACTTTCTTGAAACGGTGCACAACTCTTGAAAACAGTGAGGTGGTCGTTTCTGCAGTGATCATGTGGCTGGTGACAAAAGCACATCAGCATGGGTCTTGAGTGCTTTGATGTTAGGTGCCACAGCAGGGTGAAGAAGCATTACTTGAGCTACACTAGTAGCAGTCTTTCATCTGTCTTCTCTCCTGTCATGACAATGCAGATAGTACTCAAGATTCCATATCTTAGTCGAGACTCTTCCAGCAACTCTTCAGAAAAATGAAGCAGGTCCACTGCTGTGCCTGTGGCACTTGACGCTTTGCTAAATCAGATGTTAGTTGTTCTTTTCATCCCACTCCTGACACCAGTGTAGTGCTGACCCCAGCATGGATTTTCTGCTGTTTACATGGCTATTTCTGGTGGCTTGCTGTGCTTAAAAGAACCATGCACTTGTGGTGCACTAGATGGAATTCTGTAAGTGACTTTTTTTACAGTCATTTTTATAGGTGCCTCTGCCACTGATGTTGGAATGCCAGCTCATGCTATGGGTGACTCATTCCTGGCTAATGTAACTTGTTAGCGCCATTGCAATATTATTCCTAATGAGCTACGTCGATTGCCAGCTTGTGTTGGATCAGTTTTCTTTAGTTGTCTCAGAACCATTAAAATACAACATATCTAGAAGTTAGAGTCATAAAAGAATTTAAATTGTAGTTTGTAAGTATCAAAGGATGCTTATTACATAGTAATTTCTTCATCTTACATTAACTGGGAGAATTAATTAATTAGGTTAAACTTTGAATGTGGATGGAAGTGCATGTTCACTGGTAGTAACTGTGCATTGGAAGATGTTCCTAAAGGTTACTTTCTTGAAGACATCGAAGAGGAAAGGTTTGTGTAGACTAGGCAACAAGATTTAATCTCATGTGGGGCTGTGAAATTATGGAAGTAAGTGAAACAGAGATTAACAGAGAGATCAGAGATAAGGCTAAAGTGCAAAGTTTCACCGAATGAAAGAAATGTAAATGCAGAGTTGGCAAAAAGCAATATAGGTCAATGTACTACTGTATAGCTTGGGCATTTGGTGTGAAAAACCAGATAATGACTAGATGAAGCTATTTACAATTGTATGAAAAACAGAGAAAACAATTCTTTGAGCAAGAAGCCAAATATTCAATGTAGAAAAGTCTTTTAATCCAGTTTTATAGCACTTCTACAAATAAAAGTCCCTTCTCCTTATTTATATATCACAAATAGCACTTACCTACCACTAGATGGCAACAAATACATGAACAAGATCAAATGTAACATGGCTTAATTATTCTAATTTCGTAATAGTTGCACTTTCTGCTTCTCAATAAATCTGTTAGACAGGCAATAAAAGCAATAGATACAAAGAGTTATGTGAATTATGAAATGGCAAAAAATATCATAATAAAAGATATGAAAGCAATTATCTAAGTATTCATTAAATACTACTGAAAATTTCTAGTCTTTAGTAACATTTGAGTCTTTTAGAAATACCGTACATGGATCATCATTTAGAATTCACTTGTTTTCATTACAACCATACATAATATATAATTTCAGTTCACTGATTGTATAAGATGGACGGTTTAATTTATTCATTATCTAGTATAATTTATTTATTTATATTTGTTCTTTCTGTTCTTTATAGTTTATATTTAAAAATGATTTAAAGTACATTTAGGCACATCATGATGGTGTAATGCTTTGTTATACTGCCTCATGGTTCCTTGAAACTGTGTCAAGTCCCCAACTGGATTCAAATCTATTTGAAACTTGTAAGTACAGTACAACACATATCCTCAAGGGATTTCTTTGAGGCACTCAGGTTTCCCTTACACTTCTTAAAGATGTGCATGTTACTGAGTTACGGATGGCTGCTCCAGGGTTGTATTATTGCCTTATTCCTTGTTTTTTTGATAGTTTATGGATCCAAACAATCTTGAATTGGACTAAGTGAGTGGATGGATAAGTTCATTCAGTATTCTGAGAGAGGAAAATTCAGGTTTTAAGAAATAAAAATTTTTTAGACTCTAAAGTAATAATGATTTAAATTATAACTGTAAGAAAGAAGCCAAGTGCATTTCCACCATCGCTGTCAGACTTGTGAACTTTGCCAGTCATATTCATTGATGCCATACATAAATGTCTTAATCCCAAAATGTTTTTAGATTTTGTACTTTACTTCCTTACTGCCATTAGCATGAAAAGACACATTGGCAGAAACCATGAACTTCGGAAATTAAACATTATACAGAAAACAAACTACCCAGGATAGCATTTGGATCAATTTATGAATCCCATCTGTTTTATGAACTTCGTTTTTAATTACATGGAAGAGAAAAGCCACAGCATATTCCAGCAGCTTCAGGCACAAGACCAGAAGCAACCCTGGACAGATGCACATGCGTCTCATGACTTTCACTTTTCCACTGACGCTTTAGAGTAGCCTGTTAAGATAACATATTCATCTTTAAAAGATGAAAAGAAATTAAAAAATCCAGTGAAAACATAGACTTGGGTAGAACATTTTTTTTTTTTATTATACTTTATTAATCCTGAAGGAAATTACTTGGTTTTCGCATACCCCTTGGTGTCAGAGCGCAGGATCAGCCATTATACAGCACCCCTGGAGCAATTGAAGGTTAAGGGCCTTGCTCAAGGGCCCAGCAGAGTAGGATTTTTTTTGGCAGTGACGGGGATTTGAACCGGCAACCTTCGGGATACCAGTCCAGATCCTTAGCCTCAGAGCCACCACTCCGCCAAAGTCCAATTTAAGACTCTTCAAAAAAAAAAAATCAAAATACCAAAAACATCCATGTTAGTGCTGCATATGCCGCAAAGGCCTGATTTTATATCCCATGTGCAAACTGGGGTGCTGTAAGAACACATTATGCTGTTGGTATTGTAACATGTGATCTAGAGATTCCAAATTATGCATTAGGTTACCTGTCATAGTTGTGCAAAGTTTCATCATTATTTACAGATCTGTGCAAAACACAATCTCGTGTTTATAGGAGTTACTTATGAACACTTTGATATCACTGACTTTTTTGTGGTTCCCCCTATTTTTGGTCCTCTAGACCCAAAACATCTGTCATTATTAGGCCATTTTAGGACCATATTTTGTGCAGCAAATTACACCCTTATAATAAAGACTAAACTAAAAGGTGTTTTTAGCAAACTAAGTGGGTTACAAAATGACATGGAAATATTTTTAGACTTTAAACATTTACTTTAAAGCACACATTATTTGATGTAGCTATTCTTGTTTATTATGTACTTGTACCTCATGAAGTAAATCATTACATTTCTTTTGAACATCAGGCTAATTCAGATTTATTTTTATTTGATATCAAATAATTGTCGTAACAATTTGTTGCATACTATAATTTATAAGACTGTGCATATTTATATACAAGGTATAGTTAAATATAATATTAAATAACATGCAGTATGCATACAGAAATATACAAACATCAAGACTTCTTAAACTATGTTCTTGCGTGTCTAAATATAAAAGGATAAAGGGTAAAATATGACTATGTTATGGCAAGGCTAGTTAGTAATTGAAAAGAGAAAATCAAAGATTCCTGTTTATACAGCTTTTATTGAAGATTAATCTCTGGAGCATTGTAGGGAAAAGTAGGCTGAAAATGTCCAAATTATTTTTAAAACTAGCATTATAAGCATAATAATGGGCTATATATTTTGCAAATAAAAGTTATTAGGAAAATCAATTCTGTAATTGAAATTAAAAAAATGTTAAATACAAAAAAGTAATGAACATAAGCTGCATTGAATTATTTAAGGTCAATGTGTCATCTTCAATATTTTAGTTCCGATTTTCCTGGGGAGATTCATGGTGGCAACATACTGAGCTGGGCAGAATAGTCCTTCCAGACCCCAGCATGTTCCTCCATCCTGTCCTGGAGAATTCCAAGATTCTCCTAAGCCACTTGAGACATATAATCTCTTCAGTGTGTACTTGGTCTGCCTTGCACCCCTTCAAAAAGAGCAACCTGGAAGCATCCTAACTACATGCCCAAACCACCTCAATTGGGCTTCTTTTGAACATCTTGAGAAGCAGAGGTTCTACACAACAGTACGCTCATATAAAAATGTATACCAACAACCTGTAATGGAAGCCTCATTTTGGCTAATAGTACTCAACATCTCATTCTTGTATTAATTGTAACATATTCAGAGCACAAAGAGTAGATTGCTAACATTCCCAAAGCCTTAAAACAAAAAAATCTTGGTTCTTGAAATTTGTTATTGCTTGTTCAGCTAGTGCTGCCTGCTCTGTATGTTATCCATAATAAAAGTTAACTTTTGTGCCAAACCTGAGTAACATTTTATCTCACTTACTTAAATAGCTGAAATTATGTTTTAGTAGAGCCTGAAGGGGTTAGTGGTCTGCTTTGATTAGTGCTGTAAGAATGTGTGTTTTCATGTATAGATTAAATGATGTCACATCTTTTTTGAACTGATGTGTATCATTCACCATAACTATCACAGTAGCTGCCCATTCACACATTTTGTTAAAAATGATAAAACCAGCAGTGCCACCTTGTGTATGCTCAAAAAAATGGAAAATGCAAACTTTACATGAGAGGTGGACATTGCTAGTCTTGGATGATTATAGGCTTTTGTTCCATCTAATTTGTTAAATTTAATGACGATCAAAGTTAATTTTATAATAATTTGATCAGATGGCCCACTCTGGCTCTTGCTATGTCTGATGTGTCAGAAATTAATAATAATGAGAAATCCTGAAAGATGCTTACTGCTGTCATGATAAGGAGATAAAAATATACTTGGCAGTAACCGGACATTCTGTTAAGCCTGTGTTATTAATTATTCTTGCAAATGCAATTGTTTTGCATTTTTAACATTTTTTTTATTTAACCATTTAATAAAAGATAGACAAATGCATAAATAAGGTTTTGAGAGCCTAGTTAGCATTCAATATATTAGGTGTGTAAATATCTGAACTTTATTAACACCATCACAACAGTGAGAAACTCCTACATTTGCCAGTTGTACAAATCATATGACAGGGAGTGTGGCCTAGTAGTTAAGGCTTTGGTCTTCAGACCCTGAAGTTGTGGGTTCAAATCTCATTACTGACACTGTGTCACCTTGAGCAAATCATTTCACTTGCCTGTGCTTCAATTGGAAATACAAAAGAAATGTAACCAATTGTATCTCAAATGTTGTAAGTTGCCTTGAATAAAGAAGTTAGTCAGATCAGTTAATGTAAATGAAAAGGCCCCTTCTCCAAAGTGCATAGTTTCACTCAGTGCATATCTAAAAAATAAGTGAGGCTAATAACCAGAACTCAAGACTTTTAAGGTGTGCAGTACAAGTACTTGGATTGTTTTGTGTGTGAAGCATGAACTCAGCCTTTAGAGTGGCAGCTGACAGAAGAGTGAGTAATATTTGTGAATTTTGAAACAAATAAATTTCTCATGATCCCTTTTGAATGTTCTTTTTCACTTCTCAGATGGCACCTTGCCTTCTTTTCTGACAATGAAAAATAATCCAAATTAAACTTTGCCCATCTTAACACATAATAACCAATAACAGATCATCATTTCTTGCAAATATGTACAGTACATACTGGTCATAATAAGAAGTCTTTTGTGTAGAAAAAAACACCACCACCACCAGTATTACTATCTATATAAACATAAAACATGGTTAGGATTATAGCTACAAAAAAACAAGATATTAAGGAGACTTCCAGAGGTGAAGCCATTATGTGTTTCCCCATATTGTTTAATGTTTCTTCTGTAAATCCCCTTAAAATTACAACATTTTTGTTCTGAATTATAAGTACATTTAACATTGCCTTATGAAGATTGAAGGAAATATAGAATCATTATAATTTTTGTGTATTATTGTCTGCCCATTATAACACACAGTGATCCTGTCTCTTAGCAAACTCAATATGAACCCAGTCCATTCTGAACAAAGATTTTAATCCTGTTTATAATTTGTTTAGATATATTACAATAACATTTCACAATCTTAATTTCAACCTCTAGGATACATCTCACATTTATATTAGATTGTTCAGTTGCATGTGTGAATGTGAAATATATTCAGTTTGCTATGGATTTTGAATAATGCACACAATCCCCAGCAATACTTGTGGCTTTTCTTTAGATGTCTCTTTCATGTCCTCCATGACTTTTTGTTACGTTATGAATTTACATACCTCCATATTTTTAAACACTTTTTTTTCTCATCACTGTTCTTAATTTCTGATTATGAATCCTCCTATAAATGTCAAGGCTAATTCACAGGCCAATTCAGATCAGAGCTGGTTAGATTTTGAGTGCTTGCAGTTTCTTTTTTCAGTAGTTGTCACCTAAAAAGAATGGTTATTGAACCCAATCCCCCAACCCCCATGATACACACAAAGCATACATAATGAATATATGATAGATAGATAGATAGATAGATACTTTATTAATCCCAAGGGGAAATTCACATAATCCAGCAGCAGTATACTGATACAAAGAAACAGTATTAAATTAAATAGTAATAAAATGAAAAAATTAAAATAAAATTAATGTTCGCATTTACTCCCCGGGTGGAATTGAAGAGTCGCATAGTGTGGGGAGGAACGATCTCCTCAGTCTGTCAGTGGAGCAGGACAGTGACAAAAGTCTGTCACTGAAGCTACTCCTCTGCCTGGAGATGACACTGTTAAGTGGATGCAGTGGATTATTCATGATTGACAGGAGTTTGCTTAGTGCCCGTCGCTCTGCCACAGATGTTAAACTGTCCAACTTTAATCCTACAATGGAGCCTGCCTTCTTAACAAGTTTGTCCAGGCGTGAGGCGTCTTTCATCTTTATGCTGCCACCCCAGCACACCACCGCGTAGAAGAGGGCACTCGCCACAACCGTCTGGTAGAACATCTGCAGCATCTTACTGCAGATGTTGAAGGATGCCAACCTTCTCAGAAAGTATAGTCTGCTCTGACCTTTCTTACATAGAGCATCAGTATTGGCAGTCCAGTCCAATTTGTCATCCAGCTGCACTCCCAGATATTTAAAGGTCTGCACCCTCTGCACACAGTCACCTCTGATGATCACAGGGTCCATGAGGGGCCTAGGCCTCCTAAAATCCACCACCAGCTCCTTGGTCTTGCTGGTGTTAAGGTGTAAGTGGTTTGAGTCGCACCATTTAACAAAGTCTTTGATTAACTTTCTGTACTCCTCCTCCTGCCCACTCCTGATGCAGCCCACAATAGCAGTGTCATCAGCGAACTTTTGCACGGCAGGACTCGAGTCATATTGGAAGTCTGATGTATATAGATTGAACAGGACCGAGAAAGTACAGTCCCCTCGGCGCCCTGTATTGCTGCACACAATGTCAGACCTGCAGTTCCCAAGACGCACATATTGAGGTCTGTCTGTAAGATAGTCCACAATCCATGCCACAGGTGTGAATCTACTCCCATCTCAGTCAGCTTATCCCTAAGGAGCAGAGGTTGGATGGTGTTGAAGGCGCTAGAGAAGTCCAAAACATAATTCTTACAGCACCACTGCCTCTGTCCAGGTGGGAGAGGGATCGATGAAGCATATAGATGATGGCATCCTCCGCTCCCACCTTCTCCTGGTATGCGAACTGCAGAGGGTCGAGGGCGTGGCGGACCTGTGGCCTCAGGTGGTGAAGCAGCAGCCGCTCCATGGTCTTCATCAGATGTGACGTCAGAGCAACAGGCCGGAAGTCATTCAGCTCACTAGGACGTGATACCTTTGGGACAGGAGTGATACAAGATGTTTTCCAAAGCCTTGGGACTCTCCCTGTTCCAGGCTCAGGTTGAAGATGCGCTGTAGAGGACTCCCCAGTTCCAACGCACAGGCCTTCAGCAATCGTGGCGATACACCATCTGGACCGCTGCTTTGCTGGCACAAAGTCTTTTCAGCTCTCTGCTCACCTGGGCTGCTGTAATTGTGGGTGGGGATGTCTCACCTATGCTGGTATCAGCAGAAGGATGGTTGGAGGATGCAGTACTCGAGGTGAGAGTGGGTTACTGTGATCAAACCTATTAAAGAAGTTGTTCATTTGGTTTGCTCTCTCCACGCCTGTCTGATGGCGGCACCCGCTTGAGCTGCAGCCAGTGATAATCTTCATCCCATCCCACACTTCCTTCATGCTGTTGTTCTGCAACTTCTGCTCCAGCTTTCTCCTGTACTGCTCTTTCGCCCTGAGCTGGACTCGAGTTCCTTCTGCACGCTTGAGCTCATGCTTATCACCACCTTTAAAAGCCCTTTTCTTCTGGTTCAAAAGGCCCTTGATGTCACTTGTAATCCATGGCTTGTTGTTAGCATAGCAGCATACTGTTCTTACTGGAACTACAATGTCCATACAGAAGTTGATGTAATCAGTTGTGCATTCAACAGCCTCTTCAATGTTCTCACTATGTGACCCAAGCAATATATCCCAGTCTGTAGTTCCAAAGCAGTCTCTCAGAGCCTGCTCTGCCTCAGGGACCACTTCCTGAATGAGCGTGTGTTGTAGGTAGCGCCCTCACTCTTGGTTTGTATTGAGGCTGAAGCAGAACCAGGTTATGATCTGCTTTCCCAAGCGCAGGCAGTGGGGTGGCACTGTATAACGTTTGCATATAGTAGGTCAATAGTCCTGTTTCCCCAAGTGTTACAATCCACATACTGGGAGAAGGCAGGTAATGTTTTGTCCAGCGTTACATGGTTAAAGTCTCCAGCGATTAGCACAAGAGCCTCAGGGTGCTGCGTTTGTAACTTAGCAACTGCGGAATGGATGATGTCACTCGCCATCTCCGTTCGCTTGAGGGGATGTAAACAATAACAGCAATCACGTGTCCAAACTCTCTGGGCAAGTAATAGGGCGCAGACTTACGGCCAACAGTTGATGTCCTTGCAGCAAGTGGAGATTTTAACGTTTACATGTCCTGAGTTGCACCACTTTGTACTGACATAGAGAGCGAGTCCTCCTCCTTTCTTCTTTCCATAGGTACTTACGTCTCTGTCCGCTCTAACTGTGCTAAACCCGGGTAGCTCCACGTTAGCATCTGGGATGATAGACGTTAGCCACGTTTCACTAAAACACAGCAAGCTGCATTCTCTGTAGGTTCTGACATTTTTCACCAGCACTGCCAGTTCGTCGATCTTATTTGGTAGTGAGTTTACATTTCCCAGGATCACAGAAGGCACCGACGGTTTATAACGCCATTTTCTATCAAGTTGTCTGATTTAATCTTATCTTTTATCTTTGCGCCGGCTCGGCTGCCCGATATCGTCTTCTTACCTTGTCAGGTAAATAAGGAACCACACCGCCATAAGCATTTCTTCTCAGTGCTTTAAGCTGACTACTTGAATAGGCGATTCTCGGAGTGTAAAAATCCATGTCAAATAGTAAAATAGTAAAAAGTGTCCAGGGAGCAATTCCACATAAAAGAAAGTGGTAGAAGTGATCAGTGAAATAGAGAAAAATAGAGATAAAAAGGTAAAAAGATAAAGTCATATACGGAGCTGCTGGAAAGGCTGCCACTCAGATGCGGTGCCGGAAGTAAATTTCATTTATATGCGTCAGTTTGATACATAAAAATGGAAAGTACTACCGTTACAAAATATACTGTACAATTTATTGTTTTGCCACTGTCCACAGCTAAAAATAATGGCTTATCTCAGGTGATGGTATGTCTGTGATTTATTCTGCTTGTCATGTAAAGAACTAATCTGGAAATATTCATTTTGCTTAGTTACTTATTTTGTAAGAATTTGTGCTGTTTTATTAACATTCTTGAGTAACGTATTAAGCAATATTTTTTTTAGATATGATAGCTGAAGGGCAATATGATAAATACTGTACAAATCGGGCATGTTATGAATTTTAAAGTTCAATCAATACGTTTTTCTCTAAGCCTTATTGCTTACGATAGGTGAAATATGGTATGAGAGTTGAAAGACAATGTTATTGTTTCATTTTCCATTTGTGACTACAGTTAATGATCAGTCAAATAACCATGTGAATTGTCTTTGTAGGTCCTGGTACTTCTGTCTACACATTGCATGCTTGCTGGTTATAGTTGTGTTGCCTGTTAAACCAAAGCAAGTGTCAAGGAAAGATCTTGGGAACAGTCAACAAGCGGTGCATCTGCAGGAACAGCAGGCAGTGAGCAATAGCCATGCCTCCACAAACAACAACTGCAATCAGAAAAGGAGAGAGACATGAAGATACGCCTTGTGAAGATGTAGTGCAGAGATTCCTTTTCTGTTTTAATAAATCAAGGAAAAACCTAAAACTTCCGGTAGTGCTATGGAGAGGGACCACATTTGACAGAAGAAAATAATGAATCTAGGTGGAACTGATACAGAATTTTAATGAAAGAAATGTAAAATAATATAAAAATGCATCAATTTAATGAGGATAAAATTATTGTGGTCAAATTACAGTACAAGATCTAGTCTGCTGAAAGTATGCAAAATATTTTTAACGTTGCCTTAAACCCTCTATCTACTAAAATGGTAACAGATAACCATCTCAGCACTAAAGGATGATAGAAGTACACTGTAGTGTCTTTGTGAAAGAAAAAAGGCCCTGGTGGTACGTAGAGGGTTTTTGTCCAAACATAAATATGGTTAAACCTCTCCAGTAGGAAAATGTATATATGTGGATATAAATTTGTCATATATATATATATATATATATATATATATATATATATATATATAGACAAATTAAGTCAATAAGTAAATATATTGGTTATTCTTTGTTTGGTAATATGTTTAATTATTGATTTATATACACACACAATATATACAGTTATATATATATATATATATGCACATGTGTAGTTGTGTGTATTTTAAACTATATATATATATATATATATATATATATATATATATATATATATATATATATGGAGTTTAATATGCACATGTGTATATATTTGTATATATGTGTAAAGTGTGTGTGTCCATATATATACATATATAAAGTATAAATAAATGAGTTGTATTACTCTTTTTGATGCCAATTTCCTCAGCTAGGCCTTAGCTTCTCTACATGCCATTTTAATTTTGTTTTGTAATCTGTTATTTATTCTCTAAATTCTTAACTTTGTCATTGGTATTATGGCTGTTTAAAGAGGGGTACAATGTTTTCATGACATACATTTTAAGGGCTCATTCAGTGTTTTATTTTACTCGTTTTGTAAAGTGGGTTTCAGGGGATTGCAGGTTTCTTCAGAATGTTAATTATTTTACTGTATCCATAGGATGAAAAGCTCTTTCTTAAAGTCAGCAGTTAGTAATCCAAAATATACTTTCTGGTTCATATTAATGATTTTTTTTTTCCTCGTAAGAATCAAAGTTCTGCTTTGGATGAGTGATTCCTGGGACATTCAGCAATCAGACAGTAACTGTGACACTCATCCTTGAGTTTTCGAGATCAAAAGCCACCTTGTCTCTGTTGTTGTTGTTAAAGGACTGAATTAACCTGCAGTTAGTCTTTTGGTCTGATTCCGATTTGTATTTGGTTTTGAATTACCTTAATAACACTGTACCTGCATCTCATTCAGAGGATCTACTTTAACTGAATTAATTAAAACTACTACATTTTGTTTTTCATGTTTTATGTTCACCACTCGTTATGTTCTAAATGTGTTTGTATTCGTTTTAGGTAAAAAGCCAAAATGAGTTCAATGGTGGCTAGCAAGAATGTGTTTTTTTTTTCTCTTTCTCATGTAGAGCTGACTCATTGTACTGTACGTGTGGGACTTCATATTATAATCCATATAGTAAGATTGTAAATTTCATGACGGTGATGATTTTCTGGAATTTTGTGTTAAACACAATGCAGATTTCTAGATGTTCGAAATGCACTTTGATAAGTCATTGCCTTGCAAATGTATTTTCAGTACATGCAATAAAACAAGAGTAATGCAATAATCTGTAACACTCTTTTAAGAGAGCATAACCACGGAGAGTAGTTGATCACTTCCTATACATTCCAGAGGAGCTTCCAGTAGTGTGCAGGGAGAATCCCAACAGTGGCCAGGTAACCACCCTCAAGCAATGACCAAATGTGGTGTTCGTTCTTTGAATTTTAGGTATCAAACACTTTCAGAAAAAGGATGACTTAATAATATAATGAATACATAATTACTTTTTTTTTGTAAAAACGGAAAATCAAATAAATTTAGTTCTTGTTTCATTGTTTCCTATTACCAGTTAAATTATCAAAAAAGTAACAAGGCAGGCCAGTTTTTACTAATAAACTCAAATTAAGGTCAAAGATTGTAGCAGAATTTGGAGAACAACTGTTGTCTTCATGGACTCAGGGATTTCGAACATCTAGAACACTGTATTATAATGAGTTTCAGACCGTTTTGTGAGACTTTGTAACCCATAGCATAAAGAATGCACATGAAAGCTTCAAATTGGTTTTGGGGAGACACAGTTGATGGATTTACTTGTAGTCGACCTCAGAAAGAGATGCAGTGTTTGTTTAGGTTTCATCCAAATCCTGGCCATGTCTGCTACAAGGTCATTACCACTACAGCAACACAATGCAAATGTTTTCAATATACGAAGTGCCAAACTGTTAATGTAGTCAGGGTCTGTCTCTGTCTTGTTTATCGAAGAGCGCTGACAGAGTCAATTTACAAAAAGCATACTAAAAACTGGAAGGTGGGAGTTTTACATAGTTTATTCTGAGAACTACTCACAATGTTAATTTTTAACAATTCTGATATTTAAAGTTAGAATTTATTATGTCTTTGTGCATTGGAAGCAATGCCACACAGTGTTACTAGTTGAGCATTACAAGGGTATGGGGAGTTAGAATGCCAAAAAAAATCACAAAGCAAATTGTTTCCGTTGTACAGGTTTTAACTACCATACTTGAGCCGTTTTCATGCAGTTATCCAGAACAGCAGGTGTTTTCTGTTTTCCTTTTGGTATTTTTGTAGCTGTTTTAGGTACATTAAACATTACATATAGTACATGTTCTAGATTCAAGCAATGTGTTTCAAAAAATAAATTTGCTCTCTTTTATTGAGGATTTTAGCTTTACTGCTCTCTGTAACCCTGTGATGGGGCACACTCTTAATTTATTGCACTGATGTTTTTGATAGTAAATGATGGGCTCTGGCAATGCAAATGGACTAAACGTCATCACTTATGTGTGTAGATTTCTGTAGACGGTGGGCTGATTTTTAGCCCAGGCCTTTCTGCACCAAACATTACAGGTCTGCACAATGTGATGTTCTCTGAAGACCGCAAGATCAGCCTTTCCCTTGTCTCAAGTGACCCTACCATGCTTCTTGTGAACAAACTTCAAACTAAAGAATTTTTGACAAATTTATGTTTTAAGTTTTTTCTTTCTCAATAACTCACACCAAAAGACTTTACAGTCTGTCTGAAAAAAATAATAATAATGAAATTAACCATTGTGTTATTTATAAAGAGTTTTCTGTTAGTTCACAGTTAATAAACTAAAATGGTTTTGTTAAGCAGTCTTGAAACAGGAATAAGCCATACATTTTTTACACAATTAACAACTAATGTGAACATCTCACCATCTCAGACATTTTTTTTCATTTCATCAGAAACTCTATAAACATTACTGCTTTTATGTAATTCTGCTTTACCTGTGATTCAGAATCTTTTGTGTTTGACTTGGAATGACAATCCATTAATGTTAATTGCAGATCACATTTCTACATTATGGTGGCCAAAACCCCTCGTTAAGTTCTAGACCTCATTTTCTTATTTATGACATTGTGGGTTTAATTAATTTATTAACTGCATTTAAAAATCGCTTTGCTAACTTACTTTGGAGCTCTTTACCTAGACAGTGGGGGAACCACTTCAGCCACCACTGGTATATAGCATCCACCTTGATGATGCAGCACCACCCATTGTTGGTGTAGTACACTCACCTCACATTAGGTCTAAGATGGTGAACGGGTGAGGGAGATAGCAGCAAATAAGGGAGAGGTGATGATTAGGGGTCCATGTTGGGCAGTTTTGCCAGGACACCAAGAGACACCTTACTCTTTTTGAAAGATGCCCACAGACATCTTTTATGACCACAGAGAGTCAGAGCCTTCAATTTTAATGTCTCAGCCAAAGGTGAGCACCAATGTTTACATCTTAGTGTTCTTGTCCCTGCTCCATACAGAGACCACATAATAAGCACCCCTTCCTTTGAGAAGTCCAGCATCCATGCTCCAGCTGAAAGCACATTGTTGACTAAATATACATCTCTACAATCAGTATTGATTGCGGTCCATATGTTGTCTCAATATTAACTGACTTTTCTTGCCCCCCGGTTCAAAAGCACTTTGCTTCTTTAATTTGTGCTTTAGTAAGGTGTAGTTTACCCAGGATTGTTTTCTCACTTGTGCTGGAATAGTCTGCAGTTTCCTCAACCCGTTCTCTTAATTATGGCCTCTTTAGATGCTCCTCACCTTTCTTTTCAACTGTTTAGCTTCACAATGTGTTGCACAGTTGTTCAGGCCCACATGAACATATTGTGCTCTGGAGAACATTGTCCTGCTTTACTCATTCCTGTTCTCGTCTTTAAATAAAACAAGCAGCTTCCATTAGACTGGAATTCCACTCTAGAAGAAGCTTTAAAAGGACAAAAAACAAGACGTTGAAAGTTGATGTTTGTCTCACAATAGTAAGTCAAAAAATGTAATGATTTTAGGCTGGCGATGATGGCGTTCTAGATGTGCTTAACCTACATAATTAAATTGCTTTAATTGAACTCTATATGTTGGCAGAAAGGGTTAGTTCTTGGTGAATGTGTTGTGAGATCCTTCACAGAGCTCCAATACGGTACTACTAGACAGATTATTGTTTGCTGGCTATTGTAGAGAGTGGGAAAGGCCTTAGTTCTAAGGTTAGGAGAATGTTATGTGTTGTAATAAGACATAAAACAGATGAAGAGTTGGGCAAAAAATGGAAAAATTGGCAGGGAAAAAAGAAAACCCAGATAACAGGCGATCACATGCTGATCCTGGAGGTAATGTCTTTGCAAACGCAAGTGTTTTTGACTGACTTGTCTTAGATGGCTCTGGGTTTTAAGGTGTCATGACGGGAAGAGGCAGGATTATCGGCGGAAGCAGAACAGATGTCATAGGTCTTGTTGTCAATGGTCTTCAGTCCTGAGGATGGAAAACAGAAAGGCACACCCTCATGGCTCAGAGTGATATTACAGCTATTATACAAGCCTTAAGGCTGTCCCCTAATCACATGTGTGGCAGATACATCTCATTTGGACAAAGCATTTTTTCCTGGACTTTGGCTGTAAACCCCCTTTTCTACTATATCCAGTAGATTTAGGCAACAATTAAATCAAAGGATTGGCAATTTTTTGCCTGTTTTTGTACTCTTGGTAGGACACACTTCCTCAAAAGAAGGTCCCTGCAAAAAGTGTTTCACAAATTTTTCTTCAAAGCCTTTTCTGCAAAATGTGTAAAAATTTCATTTTATGGATTTCTGAGCTATGAAAATAGAGCATAATGGATATAGTCTACTTTATACCAGTCAGCTGCATTTTGTTTGTGGGTATCCTGTGCATGACATAGCAAATGAAGCCTCCTTAGAAAATGTGTGCTTGTTCGCTTTTTCTGAGATTAGGCCACTTTTTTCAATTATGTGTTAAGTATGCTGCAACCTTAAAACCGCTGCCAGAAATCCCTTAAAAGTAAGCATTTTCTTTAATCCTTCCATTAAAACAAGCCACTCATTCTTCCGTCTGATCCAGTCTAATAGGTGAGTTTGCCTTCTTTAATGTGCTTTATATTCCTCATGCCAACATTGTTTTGTTGATTTTGCTTCAGAATGTAAAGCCCCGAAAATTTTGTCCATTTTATTAGGGTTTTGATTTGGTATCCATTTAGCTAACTCTTTGACAAATGTAATGAAAGTTTTTTAAAAAAAGTAGCGCAAAGTGAAAATCTATTATCTCCCAAATGTGTTGTTCTTACAAACAAGTTTAATCTGACGTGGACTCTTACCTAACCTTAAACTCGCGTTTTCCTTCCTTCACAGCTCAGTGAACAGAGCAGCTTTTGCCTTTTTTGTCCCTGCCTTAGTGCAGTAAGCATGAAGCGGTTTGACGTAGAAGATAGGCTTCTGTTTGGCAAGCTAAGCCACACTTGCTGAAAAATAAGGTGACGGGTGACCTGAAAACAGGTGAGGTGTCGTGAGTGTACAGAGCAAGGGACCTGCCAGATGGCTGGATGTCTCATTGCCATTGGGAAGAAGAGATTGCTTCTATCCAGGGTTATGTGTTTTTTATGACTTTACAATGAACATTTACCAAAATTTGCCTTCCCTTAATTCACCTGACTCTTTTCATTTCTTATTTTTTTAATTAGTGACATATTTAATCTTATGTGCAAAATTGATTTTGGTGATGGTGTGATCTAAATATTGTCACTATGTCAACACTGTGATGCATTAATCACAATTTTGTACTTTATGGTAATATTGCTTTCTTTGTAACATTTTAGTGGCTGTTTTAGGAGCATTTGTACCTTTTGTCTAAATGTTTCATTTGTACTTCAAAACGTTTGTCAGTGTGTGTGTTTCTTGGCAGTGCTGATTAAAGCAGCAAATGAAAACTCAGTGAAGAGTGGTGTTGTTCAGTTCTGGGTACGCTTTACCTGGACTTGTCATAGGTGCCCCACTTTCTGCACTATCGTCATATGTTTGGCCACATCCACAGAAGTGCTCCGATGGCCAATAAAAATATATCAAAAACTTTGTCAGTCTGTCTGAATATGAATGACTAATCTTCTCAGGGCACTATGCGTGTTTTAGCCTCCTGAGGTCCTAATCTAGTTAGGTGTCCTGTCCGTTGCTGGTTCTTGCCTTGTGCCTAGTGTTGCTGGGACATGTTTTAGTTCCCCACTCTCCTGAAGGCCTTGACAATGCAAATTCATATATCTGATGGGCTGGCCAAGGTTAACTTTGAACTGAAGGTATATTGTGAACCTTGTGCTCTTTCCAGTTTCCATTATCATTCTTGTGCCTGCGCTATTTCACCATCATGTTTCAAAAGTATATATTGACATGCTTCCATAACAGTTGACAAGAAACACTCAAAGTTCAGCTCCACAGAAGGTGTAAGTTGAGATGCAACCTTAGTTTGAGTTGTCACTGTCCTAATGGAGGCAGTGTGGCGAAGTGGTTAAGGCTTTGAACTTCCAACCCTGAGATTGTGGGTTCAGATCCCACCCCTGACACTGTGTGATGCTGATTAAGTCACTTTATCTGTCTGTGCTCCAATTACCAAAACAAAAGAAATGTAATCTCAAACGTTGTAAGGCTTTGGCCAAATAAATAAATGCAATGGTGACATTCACACAGTAACACTACCAGTGAACCCCTCATTGATTTCAACTTACTGTAAATAGCTGTGTGGTGGCTGTGTGAGGATAGAAATTTATAGAAATGTACAAAACAATAGAAATAATAGGCCAGACCCCCTTCCGTTCACTATTTTGTACCAGCCCACCCCCCATGAAGCCATCACAATTCATCACCACTGTAATACCACTCATTAATCTGCTAGTTCAAACTGCCTTCCACAAAAAAGGTTTATGTGCCAGACTTCACATTTATTACTCTGTAGTCCACCAAATTACTGAAAAGTAATCCAGACAAGGACTCAGTTACCATTAAAGTAAGAATGCTGTTACATGTTGTAGACTGAATATGTCAGTGAGGTTGCATCATCAGTAGTAAATAAACACCATACACTAAGTGTGTTTTAAAAAAAAGTGTAAAATAAGTGAAGGGACCATTGAATGTCAAAATGGTCACCCTGGTTTAGTCAAGAAAGAGAGTCACTGCGTGGAAGGTAAAGACATGGACTGGAATTCGTTATCCAGAACTGTCCAAACTATGCTGGGCAGACGTTAAGCTGCTGGAGATATCTATTCAACGGGTGATTACATCAACATCGACGCCAGCCAAAATACAAAACAGATGAGGACATTGATCAGGGAGTACCGAATATAGCTGATGTGATCAACAGCAGTGAAGAAGAAGAAGCAGATCCATTGTGAAGTGTGATAATCTGTGGGAATGTTGTTCGGACACTGTGAAGCTGTCAGAGCAGTACAACTGGAAACAAAGGGGAATCGAAATGGTTTAACTCTGACATATCAAGCCAAACAACAATAAAACCAAACCAATAATTACTGGGGCCACTAGTTTGTTTCAAAGCTCATAAAACGTTAATAAGTGACTCAAATTAAATGTTTTATATGGCTTGTGCAACCACTCTCTTGTAAGTCTGTCTTCATCACACCAACAACATGTCCCATAGAAGCAGATCTTCTGATTGGGGAATTGGTGGTAGTCACACAGAGCCAGGTTTTGGAGTGTAGGGTGGATGTGGCATCTCTTGAAATCCACAGTTTTACAGAGCAGCCTTTATGTGTAGGAGTAGTGTGCGAAAAACAAGGGAGATGAAACTGACCTTTGAAAGCATGTAATCAAGATGGACTACTGTACATCCTTGACATCGTAAAAGTTTTACATGAGATATTGTTAACACTGGCTTGAAACTTGAATGTCTCTGGTAATGGAGGAATGCCATGCTTCCATTGTCTGGACGCTGGGTCATAGTGATGTATCCAGCTGAAATACATCCCCCAGCCAGAATTCACTAGCTCCACATGTTTAATTGTCCATGAAGTATGGATTCTGCTGACCCATAACTAATCCTCGTAGTGTTCTCTGTTTGAACACACTGTCATTCTTTGATTTTTGTTGTGCCCTGTGGTGGAAACATTTTCTTATTTCATTGATGTTGGAGGCTGGCCAGATCTTGGGTCGTCTTTGAAAGACAGAATTCTGGAGCCCATTGTTTTCCTGTAGAATAAGGCAGGGGGGCATGGCTTCATGTAGACACTGGTGAGGGGAGAATGAACCTCCAAGCACTTAGTTCTGTACTAGTAGAAATTTGATAATTGCATGAAACCTCCAAGTTTTTTGCCATCCATGATAAATGAGTTCTGAAACCAAACCCATTATAAAATGCTAATTTTAGTACACAGGAGTTCATCTTCGGTAGCTTATAAAACCACCACAGAATGCCCCTTTGAGGCTCAAAAACATTTTGATCTGCCCTATTTCAATGTTAAATGAACTGTAGAATAGGTACGGTAAACAATCAACTCAACAATCATTTTAAAGTTCAGTTTCCCATACGTACCTTATGGTAGGATTCCCAGTTAGCCATTTTCAGGGAATTCTGAAGCGACAGAGTTAGCCAGTAATGTGTGGTGTTTATTCCTTCTCTTGTCTTTCAAATCCACAACTCGATTTTAGTAACTTAAGATGTATCTTTGAATTCACAACAAAAGCATCAAAATTGGACAATGACTAGACATCTTTTCATAGAAGAACTTTGCTATAATTGCCAAGCAAATGTGTTATCTTTCTTATGCTGGTATGCTAACAATTGACCTGTCTTTTTATATTTCGTATGATTCTTTCTGGCAAATGTCAATATATTGTCGTACAGAATAAATTAGGTAAATTACATAGCTGCAATGTTATAACCTGACCATATTTGATTTGTGTTGTGATCATTTATCTTTGTATTGTTTCAAAAGTTTTTCATAATTGTTGTATATGAGTAAAGTGTCATGAAATACACCGTGCCGCCCTAAGTCTAGTTTTAAACTTCCAATTCTTATAGAATAATTTGATCACATCGCAGCCTGTTATGTTGTGCGGAGTAACTAGTAGCAGTTGCATTTGCATTGTCATGTTCCATCAAGAAGGGATCAGCCGCATTTTTATATGCATGCAGACTCTCAGACGTCACCTCCAAGACGAGCATTTGCCCCTTCAAAAGCTGAATCCCGTGTCAGTAGCACACCAAAGCTGTTCGGGATAAAAAGGCTTGGCACCGCACCAATTTTAAGGCAGCTCATAAACTTTATATACATGTACTCGTCAGACTTCATGTGCCAGTTACAGGCATATGTACTGCCATAGCATCAGTGAAAATGTGGTAGTCTTTTGATGGCTGAAATCCATTTTGTTCTCTTTGATTCATCAGTCGGAAAGCTTTGAAAAACCAGGTAACAACACAGAGAGACAGTACAGAAGATCTTGTTTTGCGACTTCACCATTGTTTTGGATAACTAAAAGAGAATTTACTTGTTGATGATGCCTCCTGGAAGAAATTACATGGAAGTGTGAAAAGATCTGCTTACTTTTGCTTGAGACCAGTATACAAACAACAAAGCAAAGACAAGGCCAGGATGTCTGCTTCATATTGCTTTATAATTATTGCACTGTAGTTTATTTTTATTGCAACTGCCTTATTATAAACTGTATTAATAATTAATTAGTGTAATGAATTAATTAGGACTAACTGTAGTAATTAGATTTTACACCCCATTCAACGAGAGAAGTGATGGCGGCGAGCTGAAACAAGAGACCTAAAGATGGGCCGCTGTTTTGTTGTTCTGATCCTGGTGTGCACTGGAGAACCTGCTGTTGTCCTGGCCTTTGATGATGTTCTTTGAAGAAAATGAAGACTCACTGATAGAGCAGAGATGTAATCGCTTTTGTGCCTTTCAAATCATTCACACTAATGTCCTTGTGTGAGATGTTTAAGCAAAACTGATTTTGACATTTCTGAGATCTTTTGATAAAGAGATGATTCACTTAGAGTTGTTAGTAGACTTTTTGCCTTAATAGTTCACTGGTGATCTGCAGAAACAGAAAATGGCTGTCGTAGAACCGTGAGAATATCATTTGAAATTCTCTAGCCATCTTGCTAAGAATGCATATGTTAGGAAATCTTTTCGAATTTTGTTTTTCTTGCTGAGTCATTGCAGCTTTGAAAAGTGAAACTTTTTTTCTCACAGATTGCTTTTTAACAGACGAAAGCTTTAACTGCCTCATGAATAGGCAACGGAAAATGCACACGTCTTTTTTTGCTGTCATTCAGAAAATTCAGAATGACATGGGTCTTTTAGTACTAGATCTCAGAGTTCACACCCTCTGTCAAACACTAGACCCCTGCCAAGCCTGTGCACATCATTAGGCAGCAACAGTTTGTGCTGTTCTGCTGAAGAGATGGTGTTGCGGAAGAGGAGATTTGATAAATAAGTTTACAATCCTCATCACTTGACGTCCTCTTTAGGTGTTTTGGCTGAGTGCATGTTCTAAAATTAAAATAGCTACATTTAGTTTTAGAACAGCAAGCTTCGAGCACATGCAGCAAAGTCTAAGTAAGGTAAATTGAAATAAGCTTTTAGGCACAGAAACAGCGGAGTAGTGTTAATGGGCAAATTTCACCATAGCGTTTTTTGCAGAGAATATACTGTTTTCTCCGGTAACCTTATTTGACAAATATTTTCCTAGAACTTCTCAGCGCGGCTGGTTTAAGCAAACTTTTTTTTTTCTCCCCAAATGCCCCATGATGCTTGGCAAGACTGACGTGATATGACAGAGCTGTAGTAGCCATGCATAGAACTTTCATACATGGCCATTGCTGTGTCACAAGCACACAAGGAAAAAAAAGTGCTGTTCAGCTCTTTCACCTGGTCCACTGAACAGTGCTGCACAACATTTCTCCCCATCTCTAACGGCTCCTATTTCTTCCACTCACAGCCTTTTCAACACCCTTTGATTGTTGTATGTGAACTTAAAAAGATAAAAATGGGACCTAAAGCCACAAAGGTTGCGAAACACTGCCACCAAAATTGATGTTCTCCCAGTTCAATGATCTATATTTTATTTACTTATTGCTTGTTTGTGGCCGTTTGTTGTATTTTATTTGTGGTTATTGTTTTATCTGCAGTTTTTGTTGTTTGACTCACAGTGGAGCAGTGGTTAGCACTGCTGCCTCACAGCTCAGATCACATATTTGGCCACAATAATTGATCCAGAATTATTGGCAAACTTTTCCTTATCCCTCAGGGACACTTAAAACACTATTACACCATTTTAATCCACTCAAAACTAGCTCAGTTCCTTCTTCCCCATTGAGTTCAATGCATTTTACAGAGTTTGGCAAACTCAACAAGGGTTACTTATCACTAATAAGGTAATGTGTGCAGGCTTCAAAGTGTTTTACATACAGTATAATGCAAGACAATTTTATTCTGTGTTTTGGTCAGTGCCACCATCTCCAACCCATATAACATAGCTGGTCTCACAACCATCCTGTAGACCTTCCCTTTCACTCTTGCTGATACCCGCCGTCTGTCACAAATCACTCCTGACACTCTTCTCCACCCATTCCACCCAGCCTGCACTCTCTTCTTCACCTCTCTTCCACAGTCCCCATTACTCTGTACTGTTGATCCCAAGTATTTATACTCATCCACCTTTGCCAACTCTACTCCCTGCATCCTCACCATTTCACTGACCTCCCTCTCATTTACACACATGTGTTCTGTCTTGTTCCTACTGACCTTCATTCCTATCTCCACCTCTCCAGGGTCTCCTCAATCTGCTCCCTACTCTCGCTACAGATCACAATGTGATCAGCAAACATCAAAGTCCACAGGGGCTCCTGTCTAATCTCATCTGTCAACCTGTCCATCACCATTGCTAATAAGAAAAATGATGCTAAAAATTACAATTAAGTCAGGAACCAAGATAGGAGAAAATAAATGCCTTGGTCAAATTCCTCAACCTTAGAAACCCCAGAGTAGTCATCAAGAAGTCCCAAACATTCCTCAGAAAAGTGTAAAAAAATTATAAAGAACACCAATCACAATAGCTTATATCTTGACTGCTGCAGTCCACAGTGCTGAGAGACAGCTGATATTCCCGAAACAAGCTAACATAAAAAGTGTTTAAAGTCCGGACTCCTCTCGCCCCCCCGGCACATCTCAGAGAGGGGCCTTTTGATGTCCGAGTTGCCTTCAGCTGGCATCACTCCCATGAATTTAGGACATGGCTACTCATGTGACCGAGATGAACGGGGCAAGGAGGACAGGTAAGAGCAAGAGTAGGTGCATCAAAAGTGCTCAGTGCTTTTATTATTCCAGCAATGTTCAAATAAAAAATGCAGTGCTTCCTTCATACAAGTAAGTGATTCCCAATAATATAAACAGTGTTTATCATGGGCATTAAAAGTTAATAAAATAAATCCAAAACAGGTTAAAATTCAGGGTCCATTCTTTAAAATCATTCATGAGCCTCAGTGCTTATTTCTAAAACAGTCGCCTCCTCTGCTCACCCATTATGGTCTCAGTAAGCTGATGTCCTCTGATAGGTGCAGTCAACCTTTAAACTGGCTTGTGTCCTCGCCACCATCCCTTAGCGTCAGTGAGGACCCTGTGAGCCCTGCACCTTTCTCTTGTCACTGTCTTTTTAAGCGCTTGGCAGGAGCAACCCATTTCCATGAACAGAAAGGTGACGCCCGTGTCCAGCTGTTTATGACTTCGCCAAGAAAAGACGGACTTGATTTTTCCGAAGGAGAAAGGGGTGGTGAGCATCCGGACGGTATGGCAAACCAGGAAGTAAGCCAAACCCCGCCGAATTAACTAATTATTTTGACGCGGGAACTCAAAAATTAATCGAGCCCGCGCGGAGTATTTTGCAGACTTTAGAGGCGATTAAGAAGATCGTTGAGATCTGGAGCGCGGCCGCTTTTAAGAAGAGTACGTGAGTACCTGCGGCGCATTGGACCGAGAGCCTCCCGTGTTATGTGATTTGGCGGTACAGACAGGTAATGTCGGTACCGTATATAATGTAATAGGGACGCAGTTGAGCCAGAGCAGCTGGTTGGTGCTGTCTCTTGGAGCGATTCGATCCTAAAGACCCCACCCATGTTGTTTATAAATCAAAGGGCGTGCAGACAGTAAAAGGGCTCTCTTTCATTAATAGAGAGACCCAAACTGTGGACATGGGAAAAAGGGCGGAGAGCGGCCGAGTTCCCGAGATGTTTCAGGTCTCGAAAAGAGCCAACCAGGAGGACTCGCCGGTGCTACAATTGCCAGCGACCGGGTCACCATGAGGAAGACTTCCTCTCGGGGCAGGCCGCCCGAATCTTTATAATTCGCCGCTGGGGAGTCCTGTACCCCGCCAATACCCCAAGCCGCCAGGTCCCTCCTTGCAGCATGACTTCCATGGGGCCACGAGAGGGAGCTTTCTTTCTTTCCGGGTGAGAAACATTATTTCCCTCCTTTACCCTCCATCTTCTTTTTCTTCTCCATTTTTTGTTTGTTTCTTTTTTTTTTCAGCTCCGGCACCTTTTATTCCTGTGGTTGGAGGTGCCTAACTGCAAACCCCGAAAGTGCTAACAAAGAAACTGGCTGAACTACACATGTCTGCACTTGAATGCTGGTCCAGTCAATCTCTTCATCAACACCAGAGGGACACATATCCATACTACCACATGCACCTACTTCCATCTTGGGCCTGAACACATTGTGAAAAATTTCATTAAAACCACTGCCGCAAACCCCAAATGTGTTTTACCCCAGGCCTGTCACCTTAGTTAATCTAGGATGTACTTAAACACTTGAACAATCTTTACAATATTTTTTGATTATCTGCACATACTTTGTTATGGCATTAGGGACCATGTGCTCTAATGTTGCTTGTTCCTTTTGCTTTTCTGTTGTTCATTCATATTTTTTCCAAACCTTTTAAATCCCAGCTTGGCCTGTGGCAAAGTAATTGATAAAGAGGAAATTAATAATGTAAATGTATTTATTTAGAAAATTAAGGAATATGCCAAAGCTTCATGTGAAAAGAAAGTTGCTTTAAGTTACAAAGTGGAGAAAAAAAAGAAGAGACATTCAAAATAGAGTCCCTCTTTTAGACCCCTGCAGTTCAGTTTGTAACTGAAATTGACAAGCAGGTGGAGAATGGCACCCTCAAGATTGCATTTGAAATTGATGAGCAAGGGAAGATCGGTGCCCCTGTGATTGTACTTGAAATTGATGACCATATCTAAAATCAGTGAGTGGGGGGAGATCAGTGCCCCCTGTGGTCATACTTGAGGCTGACAAGCTACCGTTAGAAATTGGCGGCCTCACAACTGGATTTGAAATTGTTAAACTCCAGCTTGAAAATCGGTGCTCTCATGACTGTATTTGAAATCAATAAGCGGTAGGGTGGAATTGGTGTGATCGCATTTGAAATCGATAAGTGGAGTGAGATCAGGGCCTCAAGATTGTATTTAAAATTGACAAGCTTCCACTTGGAGATTGCTCCCCTCACAATCACATTTGAAATCGGCATGTAGGAGGTAGATTGGTGCGCTCGCAGTCATATTTGAAATCAATAAGCAGCTGGGGGAACAGTGCTTATGAGATCATACTTGAAGTTGTCGAGAACCCCTTAGAAACTGGTGGCCTCATAACTGGATTTGAAATTGATAAGCTCCACCTTGGAAATCAGTGTTGTCATGACTGGATTTGAAATCATTAAGCGGGGGGAGAATGGTGCCCACATGATTATATTTGAAATTGATGAGCTCCCTCTTGGTGACTGTATTTGAAATTGAAGAGTAGGGGGAGATCGGTGCCCTCACGACCGTATTTGAAATCGACACGTTCCCCCTTGGAGATCGATGCCCTCCCAGCCATATTTGAAATTGACGAGCAGCGGGAGATCAGTTCCCCCATGGTCGCATTTGAAATCGACAATCTCCTCCTTAAAGACTGATGCTCTTGCAATTATATTTGAAATCATCTTTTTGGCACAACCTATGCCAGTGCCTACTCTGCCTATGAATGGAGCTGGCCCTGGATGTCTTGTTCCACCACTTGATGGGGTACCGGCTGGCAGGTAGGTGGTTTGGCATAGTGGATAGATAAAAATGGATATGAGCCACAAGCATGCTAGTTCAACTCCCTTCTTTAACTGTGTGACCCTGAGCAAGTCACCAACTGTAAAAAAACAATCTGTAAACAGCTGTGCATTGCTTGTATATTTGGAAAGTATCTTGGGATTGAGTTTGCTATAGAAAGTTGCTATATAAAATGAAGGTTTAAAATAAACATTTTCTAGGATTGGCGAGGACATGCAGTAGTAGTAAACAGGCTGGGAATAACAAAGTTTCATAGCTTTGTGTCTTAATGACAATAAATGCACAAATATTGGTGTCTGAGCGATTTTACCCAGCAATGGACTAGAGCCCCATGCCCATCTGGTTCCGGCCTGGCCCCCACTGCTGCTTTTATATTCTCTGGACTCCTGCCTTGCCAATGACACAAACACATACTGTGTTATGTCCTGATTTTTGTGAACTGCAATGCATAATTGTATGTGGAAAACAAAATCTAGTAGGCAAGAATAATATTTGAAGTCATTTTTAGCTATATGAAAGGTAACAAAAATTTACCATAATACCAAAATAGAGAAGGCAGTGGTCTGTGACTAATCTGGATGCATGTGCCTCCCATGGCTACAATATAAAAGAATAAGTGATGCGGTGTAAATTATAGACCAACGTGCAACCCCCCTTTTCATTTACTCATCTCTGGCACATGCGGGTGTTGGATTCTGATGCTTTGTTGCCATGGACACTGCATCTAAAATGCAGGCGACCTTCACTTCAGATTGCACCTCCCACCTGAGGGACAGAGATAAGATTTGTCAGCATCCGCTGTTTCCAGACCTGGAGCTTTCATTGTTTATTTGGTATTTATTATCACAAATGCTTTACGTTATTTTCAAAAAACAATTTTATCCAAAAGCTATTGGAAGTCGTTATTCCTGCTAGCATTTTCAAGTCTTATCTCCCTGATAAGCCTTCCAAGCATGACTGTTGCACTTTTAAAGTCCATGGTTAAATTACAGATCACGTGCAGTTGTGCAGAAATGGCATCAATGCCAGCATAGCTAGCACACATTCAAAAGATGATGGGGGAAATGTGACTGTCAGAGCTGCAACTGCTCATGAATCTTCAGTGATTCTTACAAATGTGCATCGAGCGGACAGCAGCATGGTAGAACAATAGTTAGTACTGACATCTTGGATTCGGATGCTGTACCTGGTCATTGTCTGTTGTGACTACACAGGGGCACCCCACAGCTCCCAACACCAGATACAGCTCTATAACACAGTCCCAAATTGAAATAAATGCTATTTATTTAATAACAGCACCTTAGCAGGTGGGCAATACCCAAATAACACAACTTCTAAATAACACAATTCTGTGAGTTCCTCTCCTTAAACTGCTCCAGGAGGGCTTTGCCCTCTGACTCACCTAAGTGAGGCAAGATGGCCAATTTTATGTTGGATCCGGGAGTACTTCCGATGTCATTGCATAGCATTGAGGAAACACTTCCAGGTCATGTGGATGCTGCTGAAAGTAGGTAGACTTTCTCTTGGCAATGTCCTCTGGTGGTACCCAGGGATCACGACAGGGTCTCCCTTCTGAACTACAGGTCTCATGAAATGCTGCAAACGCCCAAACTGGGGCCGTAGCTGAATAGCACTGCCATCTTTCACCGTAAAAGATAAACTGTTCCTAATAACCAGCCTCCCCCTCTCCATCCATTATATAATTGGCTTGACTGGGTTGGGAACCTAGAGCCATCATGGCCGGGTTGCACCTTTACTTACATAGTCCACCTATTATGGCCTCACTCTCTGTGCCAGTTGGCATGCCAATCCATGAAGAATTTGCAATGTATAAAGTGTTTACATCATCCCGATATCATGTCTGTTTTCTGTAAGGTACTTCACCTGGTCCTCCTATATGCGAAAGGATGTGCATATTAGAATCATTTGCAATTCCAAATTGGTCAAGAGTGAGCATGTGTGAGTGGCCCTGTTCAGAGTTGATTCCTACATTGTGTCGAGGGTCTTGAAACAGGCCCCAGCTTCCTGCCCCATGGAGTATACCAAGTAGGTTTGAGTGTGCCATCATGTGTTACACGACTGTATGTAAAATAAACTACTCTGTAATGGACTTGTTTTTACCATTTTACCATTGTATTGTTACTTGGCAATAACAGTTCCAGAACATGGAAAGATGATGTCACAGGTTGCCTGCTCCCTTAGGCCTGACCACAGACGCAAGCATAAGTTGTTAAAAAGAAGTAGTCAGATCAGGAACTGAGGAGCAGTTTTAACAGGCAAGAGGCTGTAAGTTCCACCAGGAAGGTCCAGTAACAGATGATGCTTCCAAGAAACCTGTCTGGGATAAGACCTGGTGGCAGTATGCATGTAGTTATTTGTGGTGCCTTAAAGCCACTTTGTGGGTTCCTTTGATATGTTAGATGGCACAGCCAAGAACTGATGGCTTTCTGCAGACAGACAGCAACTAACGCAACATATGCCAAGTACAGTGCATCCGGAAAAGTATTCACAGCGCATCACTTTTTCCACATTTTGTTATGTTACAGCCTTATTCCAAAATGGATTAAGTTCATTTTTTTCCTGAGAATTCTACACACAACACCCCATAATGACAACGTGAAAAAACTTTACTTGAGATTTTTGCAAAGTTATTAAAAATAAAAAAATTGAGAAAGCACATGTACATAAGTATTCACAGCCTTTGCCATGAAGCTCAAAATTGAGCTCAGGTGCATCCTGTTTCCCCTGATCATCCTTGAGATGTTTCTGCAGCTTAATTGGAGTCCACCTGTGGTAAATTCAGTTGATTGGACATGATTTGGAAAGGCACACACCTGTCTATATAAGGTCCACAGTTGACAGTTCATGTCAGAGCACAAACCAAGCATGAAGTCAAAGGAATTGTCTCGAGGAACAAATCTGGGGAAGGTTACAGAAAAATTTCTGTTGCTTTGAAAGTCCCAATGAGCACAGTGGCCTCCATCATCCGTAAGTGGAAGGAGTTCGAAACCACCAGGACTCTTCCTAGAGCTGGCCTGCCATCTAAACTGAGCAATCTGGGGAGAAGAGCCTTAGTCAGGGAGGTGACCAAGAACCCGATGGTCACTCTGTCAGAGCTCCAGAGGTGCCTCTGTGGAGAGAGGAGAACCTTCCAGAAGGACAACCATCTCTGCAGCAATCCACCAATCAGGCCTGTATGGTAGAGTGGCCAGACGGAAGCCAATCCTTAGTAAAAGGCACATGGCAGCCCACCTGGAGTTTGCCAAAAGTCACCTAAAGGACTCTCAGACCATGAGAATGGTCTGATGAGACAAAGATTGAAATCTTTGGTGTGAATGCCAAGCGTCATGTTTGGAGGAAACCAGGCACCGCTCATCACCAGGCCAATACCATCCCTACAGTGAAGCATGGTGGTGGCAGCATCATGCTGTGGGGATGTTTTTCAGTGGCAGGAACTGGGAGACTAGTCAGGATAAAGGGAAAGATGACTGTAGCAATGAACAGAGACATCCTGGATGAAAACCTGCTCCAGAGCGCTCTTGACCTCAGACTGGGGCGGCGGTTCATCTTTCAGCAGGACAACAACCCTAAGCACACTGCCAAGATATCAAAGGAGTGGCTTCAGGACAACTCTGTGAATGTCCTTGAGTGGCCCAGCCAGTGCCCAGATTTGAATTCGATTGAATATCTCTGGAGAGATCATAAAATGGCTGTGCACCGACACTTCCCATCCAACCTGATGGAGCTTGAGAGGTGCTGCAAAGAGGAAAGGGCGAAACTGGCCAAGGATAGGTGTGCCAAGCTTGTGGCATCATATTCAAAAAGACTTGAGGCTGTAATTGCTGCCAAAGGTGCATCGACAAAGTATTGAGCAAAGGCTGTGAATACTTATGTACATGTGATTTCTGTTTTTTTATTTTTAATAAATTTGCAAAAACTTCAAGTAAACTTTTTTCATGTTGTCATTATGGGGTGTTGTGTGTAGAATTGTGAGGAAAAAAATGAATTTAATCCATTTTGGAATAAGGCTGTAACAAAACAAAATGTGGAAAAAGTGATGCACTGTGAATACTTTCCGGATGCACTGTACTGCCACTGATCCATCCCACCACTGCCACCATCATGTCAGATTGCCCAGAGCTGACACATTCATCCTAGAACCTGGGTCATTGATAGTCATAAACCAATGATGGACTGAGCAATGAGGACACATAACATAATCCGTGCTTTCATTCAAAACACGGTCAGCAATAAATAAAGTGCAGTGCAGTCATCCATTAGTAAATAATTCTCAATAAACAGTACCAATTGAAATCAATATTTGTGGATGTTAAAATCCAAATAAATAATCCAAAAACTCACAAATTCTGGTTAAAACAGTCGGGATCAGTTCCTTTTAAACACACCAAGGGCTTCAGTGCCTCCTTCTTATCCCACATCCCTGCCGTTCACCCTTACAGTCTGGTTAGTAAGCAAAGACATGTAGCCAACCTTTCTATCTGGCTTATGTCCCCATTGCTGTCTCTTGGTGTCCTTGGAAATCTTTTGGGGCGACCCTACCCTATGAGTGCCAACTGTTTGTTCTACCCAGGGCATCTTCTCCTCCACCACGTCCCTCTACTCAGCCTCCCAGGCTCTGCCTTGATCCAGACCTTTCCTTTCTTTTTTATTTTCCTTTAACCTTCTGATCTTTATGTCTTCCTCTCTTATCAGTCTTGCTCTTACCTGCTCTGGTGGGTGCAGGTGGTTTGATTACACCCCAACGAATGCCAACGAGGAAACTATCTGAACTAACTGTGCCTACATGTAAATATGTGATTTAAGTGCCACACAGGATGGACGGGCATTCCGACCAGGAGAGGGGATGGTTCCTTAGTCTCCAAGTGGACAGATAGGCATCCCAGCCAAGGGAGAGAAAGGTGCCATACCCAAACAAGACATCTCAGGTGGATGGATGGACATCACAACTAAAAGCGAAGAATATTCCTTACTCGGACAGGAAGCCCCAGGCAGATGGACAAGCATTCCGACCGGATATATTTGTAGTACCTTCCCTGACAAGGATGAAAAAGAAGGACAGGGAAGGGATGTTTATTCCCCCAGACACTACATGGCAGAGGCCGTGAATATTGGTGTCTGGTCAGAAACCAGCAAGGAATTGTAGTCCAGAAGCACAGCCCTGCTGGGGTCTGTGGGTGCTGCAAGAGGGCAATGCAGAGAGATACACTCCCTGTTATTCAGGACTTCTATATGACCCAGAAGTGCTTCCAACGGACGAAAGCCCTAGCACCAGAAGTACTTCTGGGTCTTTAATAAAAGCCCAGGGGCCTCATGTATAACGCTGTGCGTAGAACTCGCACTATAACATGGCGTAAGCACAAAAGTCGAAATATGCTTACGCACAGAAAAATCCAGATGCAGGAATCTTTGCGTACTCCAACTTCCACGTTCTTCCGCTACATAAATCCCGATCAGCGTGAAAACTAACGCTCGTGTACGCACTTTATGTAACACCCCAACTCCTCCCAGAATTATGCCTCTTTGAATATGCAAATCAATATAAATCACCCTTAAGCTCAGCCTTCTGTGAAAAGACAATGGGAAAAGCACGGGGGAAAATATAAGAATTTCAGCGAATACCAAGTGGAGGCAAAGGAAAAACATACTATTTGTTCAAATAAACCGTGGTATAATCAACAAAAGGAAGCTGATCGAGTGACATAGCGTGTTGGAGAAACTTGAAAGCTCACGTTCACAAAATCGCACAGTGCCGGAAATAAAAATGAAATCACATATCAAAGTCACCGTGAAAAGGCGAGTTGTAGCCCACTGTCTGAGTGTCATATGAAAGCTTATTAGGGTACAGAGAAAAAAAGGCACACAGTGGCAAAAAAGCACGAAATGTCAACTTCAATCTCGACATTTCCACTTTAATCATGTAGTTTATTTTGTCATTAAAGTAGAACATCATAAACTTCGTCTTAAAATTGTTTAATTAACCAGTTTCTCAAATCACATTGTAATTAAAGTAGCACGTTAAATGCTTTGTTTTGTATTTGATCTTCTACTCGTATGTGATCTATGTGTGTGAATCACTACTTGCTTCTTAAACTGGCTCTCTTCCTCCGACTGGACACAGAATCCATTACATTTGTGATATTACAGCTCTCTGAATAACTAAAATACTGAGATGTATACATGATATCATTTTTATGATGATAGGAGTTAAAGCACGTTATTAAATATGTGTTTCACTTTGATGAAATAATTTATTGCAGCAGTACTCTGGGGCGGCTCTAGGCTTGTGGTGGCACTGGGCAGAGGAAGAGTCGGTGGCTCCTTCGCCCGCCAATGTCAGTAAGGCAGCTTATGCACGGTGGATGGCCACGTCCTTTGCAGACACTGCATAGCCGCCTCGTGCTCATGACTCAAGCATTTAACTTTTGCCGAAATTTGTCGCTGTGTTTTTAGCTGTGTTATTTTCTCTTTCTGTGTTATATTCAATATATATTGGCATAGCCGCCACTGCAGTCCTTGCTTTTCTTTCCCCAAGTAACCGATCGCCACACAAACAGCTCTGTAAAAGAAGCTAAGCTATATGTAAGCTTAGAGCGCCGATTCTTCAAAACGTTTAAGGAACATTGAAATATCTTCGTAGTACATGTTTAATTATTCTATCCTTAACGACACACCCAGTGAAGAATATAGATTATTTAAATGAAGTTAAAGTTGTATCTGTAAAATTTAATAAACATATTTTGCTGCATTTCACCTTAAAAATGATATCGTCATCTTATGTAAATACGCGCTTTATAAAGTGGCTCAGGTTGTGCGATATTATAACTGTAGTGCAAGTTTACAGTGGGGTGATTGTACTTATAAGTACAAACAGTTCTACAAGGAGCAATTGATGGAGTGCATTTAAAGGTCTTGGGATGAAACTGTTTCTGAACCGCGAGGTCCGTATAGGAAAGGCTTTGAAACGTTTTGCCGTGGCTGAGACAGCGTGTCCTTGAAGCTGTATACCGATAATTCCCTTTCCGATCAGCTGCTGCTGTGATTCACACTCAGATACAGTGATATCAATACTCCGAGTGGTGCAGTGAGAGTAATATGGAAAAAGATGATCCGCTGTGGCAACTCCTAACGGGAGGAGCAAGAAGAAGAAGAAGAAGAAGAAGTGAGAGTAACAACACTAAAGCAGTTATGGTATTTGGAATACTATGGCTGTTCCCTGGACCATTATATTGTTACAAGTTAATTACAATCAGATGCGTTACAATAATAAACAATATGCTGTTAGTTTCGGTGTATTTATAAAGCCGCGTCAGGAAAATAAGGTGTAACCACACAGGAACAGTAGCACTGCTTTGATGCTGGGTGCCGCCAGTCTGCAAAACCGAGCGGAGAACTTGCGTACGACAAGGTATGAGGTACCGTGGAAAAGTGCGTGGCTTTACGCCAAGTGTAGGTTTTATACATTGCGATTTGAACGTGGAAAAGTTCTTACACAACATTTCTGTGCGTAGGCACCGTTTATACATGAGGCCCCAGGTGAGTCAGAGCTAGGAGGAAGGCAGGCAACACTCAACTGAAGGAGAGCAGTGCAGCAGAAAGAGTTGACATGAGTGAAGGAGAGATGACTTGCGTTTGTGCTTGTTTACACAAGTTATTTGTAATAAACACCCATTTATTTGAACAATGGCCTGTGTCTGTGTATTTGTGTTTGGGGCTCACTGGCGCCCCCTAGCCTTCATAGTGGCCAGCCAATTTCCCCATTAAACACTCTGGGAATGCTAGGCTATGCTACCACACCTACTAAGCCTGAACACACTGTCTTTCTTTTTAAACTGCACATTTCCACAGACTCCCTAATGCATATTACCACACAACCCTGGATTGGATTAAGCAAGTTAAGGAATGTTATGTTAAATAAAGTCAACTTATAGCCTGCTTATCCAGCTCAGGGTCATAAAAAAGACTGACAAAGCAACAAGACCCTGTGGCTCAAACTATTTAGCCTGTGAGGTCTAGCAGAAAGTTACAGAACAGGAGAAAAGTCCAAGACTATGCTGGCTTGACTGGACCCCCATCCTGGTAACGATGCTGATTCCAATGATATACAAATTGTTAAAAAAAAGGAAGATAGCACTCATTGTGAGAATGAAATCTTCCAGTGTGACAAGTACTGTGTGCTGGGGTCCTGCATTTAATGTCTGTTTAAAGACATTTCTGAGAGTTACAAGGCCTACAATTTGGAGGTATGGCAGTATCCAAAGAAGTGTTGATCACTGTTACGAAGGAGCAATCAGGGCACTAAAATCAACAGCTGGACAAACATGGTTAGTGCCTTGCAGAAGCAATATGGTGTTCATGATTGTAAGGTTATGGATTTTGGTAAGCTTAAACTGGAATATTGGTAGGTATTCAGCATACGGTTTTTTTTTAATCAGGTTCTATTCAGTTTGGTTTTTTGACTATGAAGCATTAGTATTGTGTTGACCTGACAATTGTTTAAAGAAGCTTTCACACCTAATTAATATCATTAATATTTGTCTTAAATCTGTTTTATTTGGCAGGTGTGAAAACCTACAGTACACTTGAAATTGGCTTGTAACAAAATGTTGAAAATGGTCCACTGAAAAAATTCAGTCTCAGTCCCACCAGACACTGGTGTGGTTCTCTATCAAACACTGCATATGTGAATGTCATTTGCTCCAACCATACAAAGTACTGGTCTGTGCAATTTTGTTCAATACCTGGTGCTATCAAATAACCAGATTAATGAAACTACAAACAAATACCATGTTCATAAATCACCATACAGAGGTATATTTACATTTTTTCAAATTTTTATCAATGACTGTGTCAGTGTGTAAGACTGTATGCATGGGCTTCTTAACAAATACACAGTAATCATGTCTCATTCAGATTTATTACCTCACTGCAATCCTAAATTGTCCCTAGTGTGTGCTTGGTGTGTGTGTGTGTGTGCCCTGTGGTGGGCTGGTGCCTGCCCAGGGTTTGTTTCCTACCTTGCGCCCTGTGTTGGCTGGGATTGGCTCCAACAGACCCCCGTGACCCAGTAGTTAGGATATAGCTGGTTGGATAATGGATGGATGGATGAATTATACAAAGGCTCACATGGCGCTTTATGGAATCAAGATGATTCAGAACAAAGTTGGATTTGTAATACACTAGCTGTGCTATCTAAGATGGGTTGAAATCTAAGTAGTGAACAAAGACCTCACCGTTAACGTTTGTAGTGCACCATCCAAAACGTATGTCACTGTTATATGCCATTTGGTATGAGATTCATAAAAGCAGAGTTCATGTTTGTGATGCACCATCTACTGGAATGACAAATGAAACCCATTTTACTGCTAAAAATGTTGGTGATGCGCCATCTTTTGGATTGAAAGAGATAAAACAACTGGACAGGCACACAGACTCTTATTCTTTTATTAATGTGGGGTTTTGTGCCTTTTCTAATTGTGATTTCTGATATATCCATCCATCCATCCATTATCCAACCTGCTATATCCTGACTACAGTGTCATGGGGGTCTGCTGGAGCCAATCCCAGCCCACCGCAGGGCACACACACACACGCAAGGGACAATTTAGAATTGCCAATGCACCTAACCTGCATGTCTTTGGACTGTGGGAGGAAACCAACGCAGACACGGGGAGAACATGCAAACTCCACGCAGGGAGGACCCAGGAAGCGAACCTGGGACTCCTAACTGCAAGGCTGCAGCGCTACTCACTGTGCCACTCTCTGATATATACAGTATAAGTGAAGTGCAAATTTACTACCAGTTAACAACATCATGTTCTGGGGTTATAGAAATTGAAAGGAGCACATTTAATATACTGTGCCTTCTTTTAGAATGTGTGTTCATTTGGAAGTACAAACAAAATGTGCCAAATGTTTCACATTCACAGACAGGTTTGTCTCTTCTTTAATAACCCATTCATGACCGGAATTTAAACCACAGAGGATGTGCCATGCTGGTTTTTGAGGGTTTTTGAAAAATAAAACCCCTGACTTATCCCTGTTGTAGCTATTTGGTACCATTTTTTGGAGGAAGGGACAACGCACCCCACATAAATACCATCAGCTGCCATTGCCTTGACAGTAAATTTAAGAGGCTCCTCAGCGTTGGTTTGCTCCAGTTTTCAAGCTCAGGGCTCTCTCTCTCTCTCTCTGTCTCTCCAATGCTGTCTCTATCCTGAGATTACAATCTCAATTACTTCAGATATTGAAGTATTTCTTTCAAGTGTAGCCTGTAAATGGAAATATCATTTTCCTGGAGTTATCTGCCTTGCCACAGATGCTGCATACTCTAATGAAGGCTCAGATGTTTATGCATTCTGCACCAGGAAAAAAAGTATCGTGAGGCCTTTCTTTGTCATGTTAAGATCAAAACAGATTCCACCAGGTCTAAAGACCATAAAATACCTGTCAAATTATTGCTGTTCACAAAGACCAAAACTTTCCATACATATGAAACTTCCATTCTACACAGATCTGAACACTACCTTCCACTACCATATATCCCTGCAGACTGAGGACATTTTGGCAATTTATTTCTCTGTGTATTTTCTAATCTGGAACCAACAACAGGAAAGGCATGGACAGACCTAAGAAGTTTAACCCAAAAGGTGTACTCCAACTGATAATAGTTCTCACTTAAGTAGTCTGTTTTAACTGACAACTTTGGGACAGCCACAGTTATCACTCCATAAGCTTTTGCATGAACCACAGCTACTCACAGGCAAGCTTACACTTGAGCTGTTATATTACCTATTTGGAATCACTGATTCCTCTCTGCTCAGATTGTCTCAGTTTGCCACCAATTTCAGCAAAATATTTTCAGAGGCTGATTTTCAGAATGGGGCGTCACGGTTTCGCAGTGGGTAGAGCTGCTACCTCACAGTTAGGAGACCCGGGTTTGCTTGCCGGGTCCTCCCTGCGTGGAGTTTGCATGTTCTGCCTGTATCTGCGTTGGTTTTCTCCCACAGTCCAAAGACATGCAGGTTAGGTGCATTGGCAATTCTAAATTGTCCCTAGTGTGTGCTTGGTGTGCCCTGCGGTGGGTTGGCACCCTGCCCAGGGTTTGTTTCCTGCCTTGTGCCCTGTATTGGCTGGGATTGGCTCCAACAGACCCCCGTGACCCTGTAGTTAGGATATAGTGGGTTGGATAATGGATGGATAGATACCACAAACCATTTCCATGAGCTACAAAATTCAGTGAAAAAGGCAGTTTAAAAAAATTTTTTTTTTTTTTAATAATTTACATTTGTTTCATGGAGGGCGGCACTGTGGCGCAGGGGGTAGTGCTGCTGCCTCACAGTTAGGAGACCTGGATTCACTTCCTCCTTATGTGGAGTTTGCATGTTCTCCCCGTGTCTGCATCGGTTTCCTCCCACAGTCCAAAGACATGCACGTTAGGTGCATTGGCGATTCTAAATTGTCCCTAGTGTGTTCTTGGTGTGTGTGTGTGTGCCCTGCGGTGGGCTGGCACCCTGCCCGAGGTTTGTTTCCTGCCCTGCTCCCTGTGTTGGCTGGGATTGGCTCCAACAGACCCCCGTGACCCTGTAGTTAGGATATAGCGGGTTGTATAATGGATGGATGGATGTTTCATGGAATAAGTATTTTTCATGATGGGCCTAAAATGCAGCAGCAGATATCTTCCTCATAATTTGTGGTCGAGTATTGATGTTATACTGCATGTGACAATTAATCAGATCCCTACAAATCACTTTTAAATTGCTAAATTATGATTGCTATGGTTTAAAAATGACTGATTATGGGGATCAGAAAATATGAACCTTATTGTAGTACCTAAGGAGATATAAAGTAAATTAAAGCTGCCTTCCACTTCTTGCAGCAATGTGGTATATTCAAGTATATTTTAAGCTCAAAATGGTAATTTTCCTCATTCTTAAAGTTAGATGAGGTGGAAACAACCCAAAATCAGATATCTGATACACATTGTTTGCTCTCAATCGGTGTTTTTTCTCATTTCTTATTCCTTCAAAATAGCCAGAATGTATATTTAGAAGGGCATTGCCCAGAAGAGACAAAGCTGCTGTTTAAATGTTTTTACAGAAATATGCAAGGTCAGGATGGTCCATCATCTTGACCAGGTAACCGGTAAGAAAAGAATATGTACCCTTACCCTTTCTTTATTGGGGAAAAAAAGCATGTGCTACAATTTCTTCTGGAAATCAAAGGCAGAAAACTATGTGGAAAGAACTGAGGAGCTTCTCTCCTCATCCCTAGCAATTGAGCGTAACATGTCTTTAAAAATTCGTTTCCTATGCTCTCATGTAGATTTTTTTCCTTCGAGAACATGGGAGCGGTCTCTGATGAACGTGAGGGGATAATTCTATTGGTCAAATGGAGAGACGCTATACTATATATTTTTTTCATTTTAAACCTTCATCTCTCAAAAACTGGATGTGATATGGCGATTCTGGTGCCAAATCTGGATTCAGCACGCTCAAATCTATAAAGCACACCTACATTTTTAACTGGATTTTGTTTTTTTTGCAGACCCGTTTTAATTCTGAAGCTGCTAAATACACTCGTGGAATCCAAATCAGACAAAGCACTAGATTCAGCCCACTAAAGTTCAGGGTTGCCCATACTCATGGTAACCACCACCACCACTCAGCCACACACAAGTACGCACATTCAGAGGTACTAGAAAAAAGACGGCAGCACAGAACAGGCAGGGGTATAAAAGTAAGTCCAAAAACAATTGACCTGTGCTTCTTCTATACATATTTTAGTTTTAACCTCAACACAAATTGGTTGGTTAGGGCTTATTAGTTTTACAGATGACAGATACCACTGAAAAGTAAGATCTATTCCGAAGGCTTTCATCGCGGCACGTCCCAGATTGTCAGCGTCCCCGGTCTTGGCTCCTGCCGTGACGTCACACACAGAGGACGCCGTCACGTGATGGAGCGGCTCTCTCGCTCTGACACACAAGATGGCTGCGGATGGATAACAGTGAACGAGTGCTAATGAAGGAAGAATCATTTCCTCTCTGAAGCAACACAAGGAAGTAGCAGATTGATCTTGCTCATGTAAAGGTACTGATATTTTCTTTTTAAATCAAATAGATCAGCAGCTGTAACCAGACATCCACTGGTCCTAGCTGGCGAAGGAAATAGACCTCAATGACCATTTTGTTTTTCTAATATTATTATCATGGTTTACCTTTATGTCAGTGACAATTTGTACTGGTTACGTGTAATGTAGAGGGGACAATAGACTACATGTCTTGCTGGAACACATATGCCATTCGATAAAATAAATTGATGTGTATGTAGAAGGGCACACAGACAGCTGTCAGTTGTGTAGCGGCTGGGGGCGTTGGATGCGCTGTCGAGCGAGCGGTGGCTCCTTACTGAATACGGAGAGAGCGGACACTTGCGGTTATCCTACCGGTGGCCACATCCTTCCTCCATGTCAGTCGGCTTTTGAAAATGATTGGGCCGGTGGAGTCTTAACGGAATAAACCTTTTTGCGTGATGTTTTTATTATTTTGTTGCTGTTACAGCAATAGCCTGGGTATTCACGATTCTGAAGACTAGTTATTCAACTGTCGTGGCAGACTGCGAAGCTCGGTTGATGCTGCAGGTGTCTAATGGCTGTTATTCCGTTTCATCTCTCCCAAAGCTAGTGGTTATTATGAAGAACTAGCTGTTCACCTGGTAAAATTAACTAAAACAATGGGCTCATGGTATAGTGCCGAGGGTCATTCGGATGTATCAGAAATACCGTGAAAGTGCACTAACTACGTTTTTTTTCTGTATACAATAATATACTCACCGGCCACTTTATTAGGTACAACTGCTTGTTAACGCAAATACCTAATCAGTCAAACACATGGAAGCACCCCAATCTATTCAGGCATGTAAACATTGTCAAGACGACCTGCTAAAGTTCAAACCGAGTATTAGAATAGGGAATAAAAGTGATTAAAGTGACTTTGAACGTGGCATGGTTGCTGGTGTCAAGTATTTCAGAAACTGCCGATCTACTGTACTTGTGATTTTCATGCACATTCTCAATGGTTTACAGAGGATGGTCAGAAAAAGGGGAAATATCCAATGAGTGGCAGTTCTCAGTAGGTCACAGGAGAATGGCCAGACTGGTTTGAGCTGGTAGAAAGGCAACACTAACTCAACTAACCACTCGTTACAAATGAGGTATGCAGAAGAGCATCTCTGAACGCACAACATGTCGTGATGCAGATGGGTTACAGCAGCAGTAGACTACACCGGGTGCCACTGCTGCACTGTGTGACTTTGTGAACTTGAGCTTTTGAGTTTCTCAGACACTGGATCACTCGATCAACTTCCTTTTCTTGTTTGTATCACTGTTTAAATCAACAAATAGTATGTTTTTCCTTGCGTCGACTTGGTATTCTCTGAAATTCTTGCATTCCTCCCTCCCTGCTTTTGCCATTGTGTTTACACAGAACACTGAGCTTAATGGCTATTTATATTGATCTGCATATTCAAAGAGGAGTAATTCTGGGAGGAGACTGGGCGGGACAGCAAACACGTGCACCTGCGTTACTTTTCACGCAGGCCGGGATTTACTGTATGTAGCGGACGAATGTGTTGGCGTTCGCACATATTTATTCATCTGGATTTTTTTGTGCATAAGCACATTTCTGCTTTTGTCCGTACGCCATGTTATAGTGTGAATTCTTAGCATGGCGTTATGCATGAGGCCCCAGATCTCAATCCAATAGAGCACCTTTGAAATGTGGTGGAGTGGAACTTGAGATTCGCATTATGGATATGTAGCCAACGATGCTATAATGTCAATTTGGACCAAACTCCTTAAGGAATGTTTCTAGCAAACTTTTGAATCTATGCCACGAAGAATTACAGTAGTTCTGAATGCAAAAACGGGGTCCAACCCAGTAGTAGCAAGGTGTATCAGCATGTGTATAATATATATTCCAACCCCAGGTCTTATTAGTTCATTGGAGCTCCTTAACTCTTGAATATACAATACAAATTTCTAAGTCCACTGCATTTGCTGATCTTGTTGTCTGAGAATGTCAGATTACACAAATTAATATTGTGGGGGATGACAATTTAGACAACTGTATGATTCCTTTTCGGAACAGTGTCACATTTCTAAAGTATTGTGAGCAGGCCGTTTTTCTGAGAGGCAATGATGTGCTGCCTGGAACAGCTGTCTCTGTACGACTGCTTCCTGGGTCCAGCAAGGTCCGCCACAATCTCTGCCCTTTTTCCCCCCATGTATACTGGCATAGTTCGTAAAACACAAGACATCTTACCAATTAGCCAAGCTTTTGTTTGCATGGTCCAAAACACCAACATTCCTTATTACAAATGCCTGCATTGTATTTCTAGTTGAGAGCTTATTGGTTGTTAACTCTTACATACACACAAACTCGTTTCTATGATTTTTGATTTTTTTTTTTAGGTTAAGTTGCATACTGGTTCTACTCGGTTGCTGTGGATGTTAGACTAGAGTGCTTCTGACTTGCCAAGATTAGGTCAATGAAGTTTGTGACTGAAAATCTCTGGAAATATCATATCATACGAAAGGTCCTTTATGTGATTTAATTTCCTTAAGGTACTGTCACATTTCTTGATATTCATATTTTGGAAGTGTGAAACTATGCTGGAAAGTCATCATGGAGTCATCTAATTTGTCCTTCCCTGTGATGTTCTAGTCATGTAATCTCTCATCCTCAAATGTTGAGATCAGTAACTGCAGTCACCAAGTTTGACTTCCACTGACCAGAAGTTGTGTAAATCACAATAGCAGCCTAATATGGCAGAGATACCAGATTGAGTGACGCAGATGTTTGTTTGAGATTTTAGAACAAAGTGAGAATCTTTTTAAATGGCAGGTTTAGTATCCTCCATCTACCTGTGATGAAATCTGCTTTGAATATTTCAAGGTTGCATGTGGGCAGGGCCTAACCTGATAGGATCAAGTGCAAGGCAGGAATGAGCTGTGGTCATTGTATGAGTCTACTGTAGGGAACACTCACTGATGTCGTCCCATTCACTTCAAACAAATGTGGAGGTTCAAGTCAACTTCACACACCTGCTGGAGAAACTGAGCAGAAACTCCTGCTGACACGGATCATTCAAATTGGCTGGTATTTAAACCCAGAGCTAGGGAGTATTGAAGAAGTAAATCTGCAAAATCTATTCAAATTAAGTACGTATTTTTTTTTAAAACCATACAAGTTTCTGTTTTGAAGCATTCTACTGGGTTGTAGGATCTGGAGACTTATCTTGTATCAGACAAGCAAAAGGCAGGAACCATGTGTAAACAGGACATCACAGTGTGTGATATTTATATCTGTAAACCGAGAAAGATGAGGTTAATTCCTCTCCTGGGATGCATAAAACACCACAGGAAAATTAGTTTGTGTCTCAGATGTTTAGTCTTTGCAAGCTGCCATTTTACTCAATATTAATTAACGGGGTTTAATAAAGTGAAAAGTCTAAAGTATTTTATTTTTACATATTGTCTGTGCCCACAGATATGTGGTAAATACAGGTGACTTATGAATTATTTTCAGTTTTAATACAAACGAACAAAAATCATTTCAAATCAGGGTAGAAAATAGTAGAATTTGATATAAAAAGTAGGCACTTGTTACTCTATATCACCAGATGTCTAAGAACGTGGAAATCTAGTGAAGCTTTTGTGTGTACTTGCTCACCTTAGTGATATTTTGTAGATAATGTGCTACCAAGGGGCATTTTACCAAATATGTATTTTAACAAATTTGATAACTCTTTACAATTCTACATAAAATTATGCATAACTCTTTATAATTCTACATAAAATTATGTTGCTGCTGTATTAATATTTATTCAAGTCTGTGTGCCAAAATGTGTTTATGGCTAGTACTTGGTTTTACGTTTTTTTCCAATTCTTTGTGCTTTTTCCTTACTGCATTTTAAAAGCAGTGTTACTCTAGAGCCATAAGATGTCAGTGTTTTAGCACTCTTTGACATCATTCTCTGAAAAGAAATAATGCATTCAAAACACCTGGCTTCATAATCATTTGTTCATAACAATCTAGGGTAATGCTTTTACCTGAATTGTTCATAACAATCTAGGGTAATGCTTTTACCTGAATTCTGTTCATATTGTATCCATCTTCTTTGAGCTCTAGAATCACTTTAAGCTCTTGTTTCATAATGACCCCCCTGTTTTCTGTCCATCCACTCTACATGTATCTGCTTCATTGTGTTCATCTTCCAGAATTTTCCTGTCACTATATGCTCTTTTTTTTTTTTTACGTTTTCTCTCTGTCATCTTGGTTTGCCCTACTTTCTTGAACTAAACATAAAACAATTACAGTTTACATTAATAAACTGGAGGTTTACTTAAGGTTATTTTCAACTCACTTTTTAGTTTGAATTTTATGTATGACAAAAAAGAATAAAACTTTTCATGAAATGTAATAGTTAAACAGAAAGTAGTAAAAAGTAAGATGTTCTACGTTGTATATTTCTAATTATTTTAATAAAGGTTTATAAGTATTGAAGAATGCAAAATAAGACTTGTCACAGAGGTAAAGCTAATTAATTAATTGATCATTTTAATATTTGCCCAAAAAATCAATTATCAAAATATTAATTTGTTGCGGGGCGGCACGGTGGCACAGTGGGTAGAGCTGCTGCCTCGCAGTTAGGAGACCCGGGTTCGCTTCCTGGGTCCTCCCTGCGTGGAGTTTGCATGTTCTCCCCGTGTCTGTGTGGGTTTCCTCAGGGCACTCCGGTTTCCTCTCACAGTCCAAAGACATGCAGGTTATGTGCATTGGCGATTCTAAATTGTCCTTAGTGTGTGCTTGGTGTGTGTGTGTGTGTGTGTGTGCCCTGCGGTGGGCTGGCAACCTGCCCGGGGTTTGTTTCCTGCTTGTGTTGGCTGGGATTGGCTCCGGCAAACCCATGTGACCTTGTGTTAGGATATACCGGGTTGGATAATGGATGGATGGATTAATTTGTTGCAAATCTAAAACCATGTTAAGAAAGCAAAAGACCTTAGTCCTTACACCTTACCCACTGCCTAACTCAGGCTGTAACTCCTGTCCATGGGAAGCAGATCCGTTAATCAAGGCAGCAATGGTGGAGCCTCCCGCAAACCCCCTAAAACAACAGAGGTAAGAATAACATGGCATAAAACATCCCCCAACGTTCCTATTTTTGGTCATTAGATAATATTTATAGCTTGGAAAGAATTAAAAACTGTCATTGATTGCTTTTAGTTCAAAGTCCACATATCTTAAGGCATGTAACACCGTAAGGAAAATACAGCATGGTGTAATGGTTAAGGCTTTGGAGTTCAAACCTTGAGGTTGTGGGTTCAAATCCCCCTAGTGACACTTTGTGACAACAACAACAACAACATTTATTTATATAGCACATTTTCATACAAACAGTAGCTCAAAGTGCTTTACATATTAAAGAATAGAAAAATGAAAGACATAATTATAAAACAAAATAAATCAACATTAACATCGAATAAGAGTAAGGTTCAATGGCCAGGGGGGACAGAAAAACAAAAACAATCCAGACGGCTGGAGAAAAATAAAATCTGTAGGGATTCCAGACCATGATACCGCCCAGTCCCCTCTGGGCATTCTACCTAACATAAATGAAACAGTCCTCTTTGGATTTAGGATTCTCACGGAAGGGCTTGATGATGATGATGGTCACGTAGACTTCTTCCTTTTAATCCGTCCATCATTGTTGGAGCATCATGAAGCTTTGAGTAGGTGGAGGTGGCGCAGGCCACCACCACAGAGAAACCGGAAAAAGAAACAGAAAAGAGAGTAGGGGTCAGTACCGATTTTAGAGCCACCATGAATAGTTGTTATGATGAATTGAACATACAGAGTATCAGGATTAAGTTAAATTACGATTAAAATGACAAGGAGCACTTGACATGCTTGTGCTCCAACTGGCAGACCAAAAGAAATGTAACCAGTTGTATCATAAATGTTGGAAGTTGCCTTGGATAAACAGTGTCAGCCAAATATGTAAATGTAATGTAAATATATTAATGTTATTCACAATAGTTACTCCTTATTTTAACATTTCTTCAAAGTTTTTGCTTTCCACGGCTATAGCAGTTCAATTTTAATGTCTTAAAAGTATATAGTCTGAGCCACAATTGTATACAGTCTAAGCTAACATTCTCAGACCTGTATTGTCCAGCTCTTAATCACGTGGGGTTCCAGAGCCTAGTCCAGGTTAGCATCACTAATGCTCTTTTTCAATTGCTAAATTTTATTTTATGATGGCAAAGCCACTAGATTAAGGCTATTCCTGTCAGCATTTGCAGAGATGATTATCTGCTTCAAGTTCATTTGCGTATATGTCTCCAGTAACCTCAGCTCACATCCAGGAGACCCCAACAGACCCATTACTAGATAACAGCTTTTGCTTACTGTTATTGTTTTGTCATTTGTGTTGTTGTGGAGTTATGTATAATTTGTTCTTAATTTTATGTTTGTGCTGTACACTTTGTTTCTGCTTATATTTCCTTTCCGTATCTCTCCTCACTAAGTACAGGTTCAAAGTGCAAAAACATATTTACAACTATAATAAAATAAAATAAAATTCAGATATGAACAGTTGACAACACAAGAGAGAAAAATTGAAACTTCCAATTAATAGCATTCCCGGAGACAAACATCTGGATGGATTAGGACAGACAAAGGCCCAGAGAACCTTACCTCTTTATCCAAGCTATTCTACGGAATCATAAGCACACTGTATAAAGTGAAGTAAAATATGATGGCCTGATTTTGCATCAGTAACTGATTAATCCGTTTTTTTTTTTCTCCAGTTACAGTGATGCATCATTCCATGGACAGGAACAATAGCATGGCGAATTCTCAACGTACCATAGCTGGCTACCAAAATAGAAACAGAATAGAGGGTCAGTAACAAAAGGTTCAAAATGAGTGCTATACTTTAACTTTATTTATATGGCATATTATTAACAAACCAGTATAATATCGGCAGCTCTAGTAGGATATACTACAAAAAAGAGTGACTGACTCTTCAGCCTAGATTTAAATGCTTAGACCGATGGGGCATCCCTTAGTTGGAATGGGCAAATTTTAAAAGTAACAGGTAAAATTCCGTTACAATGAATATCTTTACAACAAAATGTTCATTACATCAAAGTATTTTTATGGTCCCGACAGTTTCCCCTTATGATGCGAGTCTATAGAAATCTCGTTAATACGAAGTACATTCAGCAGATACTTTCATTACAACAATGTGCCCAAAAGACCATGAAATGCCTGAATGAATCATCTGCAGAGCAGTTAGTTCTGTGGCTGCAGCTCAGTTGTGCACAACGATCCCCAAACAGAAACATTGTAATTTTTATTTTTTTTCTTTGAAAATTTCCTTGTACTTTTTTTATTTTTTTGCCCTTTTTGTTTCCTGCGGTTTTCAGTGATACCTTTTGCTTATTGCTTATCAACATTTGAAAAACATCCATTGGAATTTAATTCATTGTCACCCTCCTATAGAAATGGCATACACAAAAAAACGATGACAGTTCATATTAGAAAAAAAAAGTTACATTTTTGCAGCTGTCGAATGCAGCAAAAAAGAAAAAAAGACGTTGCCAGTGAATTCGGAATTTCGTCGACACTGTCAACTTTCTTGAAAGTGGCAGATCACGCTACAATAAATAAGTGTGCCGTTCCTGTTTCAAGCTGAATAAAGCTGGTTTTGCTGAAGTACTGAGACTCAGCCTCATGTTTTGGGGTGCAAGACAGGGACTTATAGCACAACCACGATCTTTTATGATTTGCTTCTGTGTTGCTTCACTGCAGCGCTATGAGCCTGTTTTTGCCCTGCCCTGGCAATGGACAAACAATCTTCTACAGACGCTGCAATCGCGCTTCAGGATGCACTTCAGCATGTCGTTCCCGTTGGGTGGGGAGTGTGTGTGTGTGTGTGTGTGTGTGTGTGTGTGTGTGTGGGGGGGGTATCAAAAGAGTTCAGCTCACAATATGAAGAAGAAAAAGATGATTCTGCTCCTGTTTGATAACTGTGCTGCCCACAACATCCTTCCACATTTAGATAATGTTCGCGTTGAATTCCTCCCACCCAATTGCACGACAGTGCTTCAGCCATTGGATTTGGGCATCACTTGCACCCTGAAAGTGTATTATCACAAGGAAATGCTGAGAAAAATTCTCGTCAGCATAACTTGTAGGCAGGAGGAGATTAAAATTAACGCGAAAGAAGCTACTGTGCTGGTCACTTTTATTTTTGCATTATTTTGTCTATTTTTTTGTTTAATTTATAGTACCACTAAAATTAAAGACCATTGATGACTGAAACTTAAACGTAGTCTGCTCTATATAGGTATTTTTTTTTTTTTATATCTTAACCTAGCTCTATCATACTTTATACTGGAGGGCTTCACCCCCTGCTCACTTCGCTCACCCATACCCGCCTGCGCTATGCACCAACCACTTTGCGTCTCTGCTGCTCCCGTTGTGAAGAAGTGGGCTGAATGCACCACAAGGAGACAGGATCGCTCCTCCGACACCCCCTCTTAAATGGTGATACAATGAGAAACACACAGTTTTTTTTTTTTTACCTCATCTTTGCACAATCAGCTGGCTTGCTGCTGCTGCCATGCCATGTGATCTGCATCTCATGCTGCGCACATCTGTCATATCACCTATGTCCATATATTCAGTCTCTTTTTACTTTTACCTTTTCATCAATATCACATTGAATTTTGATTCCATGTTTGGAATTGCATTGTGACGTGCAACATACAACTGCCTGTGAGTGGGTATCGTTTCTTTCTCTCTACAAGATATGTGTCTGACATAACCACGCCGGACTTTTCCAAATCTCTTTGCATAAGCTCTTGTCTCGCGGGGTTTCCGGCCCCAGGCATTGTTATATTGCTTGGCACAAAAACTCGTCTCGCAGGATGTGAAAGTGTCTCTGAGACAATCGTGTCTTGTCTCCTTTTTTTTTTTTTTAATAGAGAGATAAAGCACTAGATATTGTTACTTTAGCCAATGCATTAGCTTTGGTTAACAAAGTAGATGGTGTGCTGGGATTCCCTACTGCCGAATTTTATTTGCACAGCTCCTTACATGCAATTCCCCACAGTCGAACTTGTTTTCTTCACTATTTGGCTGCTACTTGCACATTTGAGCTCAGAGGCAACACCGTCTGACTCCCCTTCCTCAGCTCTGTGAGATGATTTAAGTCTTGAAAGTGACTGGCTAATGGCCACGCACCCAGACTAATAGACTTAAACTGTGGAGAAGTATCTCCAGATTCATTACAGGTGTGTGCTATCTATCCATACCCTTCTACCAAGCTCTGCAATGGTTCTTTTCATGAATGGGTGTTAACCCCAATGATTGTGGTATGTGGCATTTTTTTTCTCCAACCTCTACACTATCAATTATCTATATTTTAGTATATAAAGATACTGCTTTGCATTTTTATGATATACTAGCCAAATTACATTTATTAATTTATAAAAAAATGTTAATATTATGGAGTGCAGGAAAAAACTAATTTACTCATGTATAACTTTGCATTCTGCAGCTCACACAGTATCAACAACAGGCGGTGATTAATTGTAAGGAATTTGCATAATAATGTCTTCAACAGCACTCTACTAGACTAGAACTTGTATTTATACATGTGCCATAGCATATTTTATGCAGCCCTCATTATTAAAAAGCTTTGTTCTCAGAGGATTTGATAACCAAGGTATTACTGCATTTCATAAAACTTTGGTTCAACTTTATTCACAAGGAAATAGCTGAATAATTGTCTTGAGGAAAACATGCTGTAAAAATTTATCAGGTTTGCTCAAGCAATATTTCATGGTGCTTTTTAAAGAGGTGTTCATTGCCTAAGTGCAAATACTGTACAATTTCTGACCATTTCAGTCATCAGACAGAGTCCTGCTTAATAAGCTAACAAGGAGGACCACTTTTATAATCTGCTGTTTGTTAATGAAGGTGCCATGTCAGTACTCTCAGAATGTGCAATTTTTAATTGGTGGTGGAGGATGGTTAGCTGGTTTGCCTTCTCTCCAGTGCACTTTCAGACTTGTCCAGCTTTTTTCTCTGCTGCCATTGTTTTGTTGTAGAATTTTGACATTGGAATTGGACATGATAAGATTGGAATTGGACATGATAAGAAGAATTATAGTTTATACTTGCATGAAACCAGAACCCAACTGGAAACAATGTTGTGTCTATAAACATGATTTTTATACATTGGTGTCAAACTTTTTTTAAAATCATATTAATAAATCTTGCTTGAAGTTAAATTTAACACACCTAGTGATTATCAGTAGAACTAAGTGGAACAATGTGTACACTACAGTATTACGGTGTTTTTCATTTAGAAATAGGATTAGGATTCTTTTCCAAAAGTTTGCAAACCACTCCAGCACAGGTTCTTATATCAAATGCTCTGTCCATTTTTAAGTGAAATATTGTTGGTCCTTATAGTGTTATATAAATTAATATGGAACATGACATTTCTAAGACTTTTCATATTAGAAATGACATAATCCAGCAAAATGCAAACTCTCTTCTATTTCAACTGACAAGTTGATGACTTGCTTATTTGTACTGAATTTAGAAATGGGATGCAGGTACTCTCAGTTGAACTTTCTTGTTGCAATCAACAGAGAGTGTTGGAAAATGTCTCTTAACTTTTTGCATGCTCCTGTCACGAATGTCCAGTTAATCTGTGTGAGAGCTGAGGCTGGTGTCCTTTAAAAACATAAACAAATGAGTTGATGTGAAGCATGAACTAAACACTGTGCCGCAAATGTATGGTAACTTATATAAGTGTATTATAAACATACTATGTTAATGATCTCCATGTACGTCATGGCAGCACACATTCACACAACTCCAAATATATAAGGTTTGAGTTGTTTGTAAATTTAAAAAACATTTTAAATATGAAACATTTTAAGCTCATATTTTGATATTAACATAAGGACACACCTATAGCTAAATTTAAACAATGTGTTCATGTGTGAGTCAAGGACCATAACTGAGCATTCCCAGTCATTCTATGGACACTGTCAGGATGTCTGAAATCTATTTCTACAGCTTAAAAAATTATTTAAATGAGATGAATTGAGTGAAGGATTTTTCTTATTTAGTGTAGTTGAGTGATATATTTTTTGCTTTAAAGGAGTGCTTTCAAATTTACGTCATATTAAAAATAATTTATTTTAATATACATATTTTTATTTTAAATATACTGCAGGAACGAATTAGAAATACTGTATTTAATTAAGTCTTGAAAAAAGTGCTATATAAATGTAAAAGTATTGTTATAAAAACATAAAAATTGCAGTATTATCATACCATGACCCAGCTATCTGAATATTATTGTATTGTGGACACCCAGGCAATTCCTACTTGTCATTGCCCTAAAATGTGTTTCCATTCAGTGGAACGTTTTTCATAGGTAAATGTTAACATGTGGTTTGGTTTGGCAAATACCATTTTAGTGTTACTGGCAATAGTGATGCTGAAATTACTGATATAATATTATTCATTGATAGCAAGGGTTACAATGTTTACATTGATTGAAGGCCTTACAGTTGGCTTTGTCAATAGAAATATAAGCCCAGCTAAAAACACTGATTTCTACACTCCCAAGAACATTTTTTCAGAATGAGATTACTATATTTTCAAATTTGGATAAACTGTTATTTTCAGTCATAATGAGAAAAACAACCTTATTTAAATGAAACTCATTTTTAAGGAAACTGCTATTCTTCAACATTATAGACTTAAGTTTTACTAAATGTTACATTTCATCTAGTTCTTTTATTTTTTTGTGTTGTTGTTCTTTGTAAAAAGGTACTTTTTTATTAAAAAGTACCAACTCTAAATATGTCATTGTCATATGTGTGTATATGTGTGGGTATGTTATTTATGTAATATGTTTATATTATAAAAATGTGTGTATGTTTTCACAAGCCACCAATAATTAATAATGTTTATATTTTTGGTGGGATTCAGAAGTTTAACTATACAGTACAAGCATTTGTTCTGTACTGCAGTAAAATACTTTAGTGCATTCACGTCTTGGATATGCATACCACTTTAAGGGGTTGGTTGCTGTGTCACAGCAGAATAATTAATATGCATAGGTCTTAATCTTAGCTGTCAAGCTTTTTCAGTCAGTAGTGATGGCAACCTACTCATTGTTGCTTGTCAGTGTGAGATTTGACAGTGCTTACCAGCAGCCTTGGTATGGATAAGGTAGACCTAAAAGAGAACATTTTAAAGTCTTTTAGAAAGTATTATTGTCAGTATTCAGTAGTGAATGTTTTCTGCCTTGACACTAAATTAAATTATAAATACATTAAAATGTCCACCAAAATGATAAGCCTTTTCCTGGTTTTTATTTTCTTCTTTAATTGCTTGCCATTTGTATAGAAAGAAAGCACTTGCTTCACTTCAACAGAAAGATTTCATGTGAGATGTTATTGATGTGCTTTATTTAAATTAATATTAACTTTGAATTTGCTGTGGATAAATTAGTCTTAGATTGTGTTTTCAATGTTACAAGTAATTGTTATTTGTTTATATATACAAGTGCATAAAAGGAAATTGAAATATATTTTAAGAGAACTGTATATAAACTGATAAAACTATGGTGCTTGGATTATATTTGACTTTTGGCAAGTAGCCATTAGTGACCAAGGCATACATATTAAAAACTTTATTTATACAGAATATTAGTATATGTGTTTGCTTCAGAATCTGAAATAAAAAATGTAGATTTGTGTGATAAAAATGGATGTGGTTTTAAAAAATGTACTATGTGCCTATATATGCCAGGAAGGGACTGCCAGGGTGCACTTTGCTTACATGTTCTCTTTGTGACCTGATTTCTGCTGGTGAGGCTGGGCGTTGCAGTACCACCTCATGCATTATTCACTGCAGATCAGCGATTTTTAGCTGAGTCTGCTGAGACAGGGCTTGTTGATATTCTGATATTCTGAGCAAGCTACCTATTACGTTGAATTAATCATTGCATAAAAAGGTAAGTTTCTTTTAAATGTATTAAATAATAAAAATGTTGATGACTCAGACTCAGAAGTTATTTAATACTTGGCTACTAAAGCCTGTCTGCTTTTATTGTAGTTTATGAAGTTTTCTACATACTTTTAATTATTAAAATTATTATAATTAAGTCCATTTAATTTTTTTTTTCTACTTAAACTCTGCAGATTTTTTGGATTTTTAAAACATTTTCATAGTCTGCAGTCCTTATAAAACAAATGGGAAATATAACATTTTAAAATGTTTTAAAACTGAATGCCGTGTGTAGTCAATAGTTTAAAAGACTGGCAATTTTTTAAGAGCTGATATTTCAAAGATGCCTATCTATAGTTAATATCAGGAAAATTGGAATGTTTTCATTCATAAGTTATCGTGTTTAAAACACATGATTCTGTTATTAGTATTTTCATCTTCAAATTTAGAAACACAAAGAATTTTGCTTTTGATCGGTTCTAGGTTTTATAAAATTACATAATGGAATTAATGAAGGTCTGTTTAAGCATAAATCTGCAAAAGGAGAAAAATATGAAGGAGATTCCAATGTAAAAAATGGGAAAGAAATTCAAGACAAAAATGGACTGTGGTCATTATATCAAAATTACATTAGGTAGCACAAGAAATGGCAAAAGAAAGCTGTTTTTGTGAAGTCGTTTTCCAAAAACATAAATTTACTTTAATTGTGTTAATTAAATTTAAACTGGTTGTGAAAGTCAAATGTAAACTTGCCTAATTATTCTAATGTTTTCTTTTTTGGACACTAACATTAGATTTTAATCGCTTACAATTTCCACAGTCTTTTTTTTTGTCACCTTTCATATTTACGTGAAATTAAATTTGTTTACTGTAATTCTGAGTTTCCAGAGGGCTATAAACCATCTCAAATGGGGCACATTTTTCAATTAATAATTAAATATTTTTTGAGAAATAGTGTATCATCACATGGCTATATTCCGCTTTCAACACATCTTTATCTATACCATGTGTTTCTGATATCTTATTAATACCTGCAAATTATGTTCAAAACTGCACCATGCAAATCTGTACTATAACATCCATAAATTAAACCATTATTTAATAAATACTGTATTATACAAGACTCATTAAAATGTATTAGATATAGACATCAGCAAAGAAGCAAACCTAGTGGTTGCATTTAGAAAAGAAATTTTCTAATTGTTTTGGCTATGCATATGAAGCTTTTCTCCCATGAAAGCCTATTAAGAGATGTGGAGATGTGTGTGTGTGTGTGTGTGTGTTGTGTGTGTGTATATATATATATATATATATATATATATATATATATATATATATATATATATATATATATATATATATATATATATATATATATATATATATATGAGTGTCCTGCTTCTGCCTTTATGTCTATATTTGGAAATGACAAGTACATTCCAGTTTAAATATATAGTGCAGGACATTTTTATGTTCCATGAGTCAGCTGTCAGCAATCCTACAGTATTTCAGGTCCCTTTTTCACATGTTGTCAGAATCCAGATGTCAAAAAAGCACCGATTACTGAAACCACACTTTGACTTGCACTTTAAATGTTAACTGAATTTATTTGCTTTATTCTGCAGTCGCAGATAATGTACAATGATCAGAACACATCCAAAGTCACCATTCCTCTCCTTTGCCATCTTTAGACTAGCAGACTCAGCTTTTGGAGGCAGTTCATACGACAAATTTGCATATATTGCTTTGCCTCAACTTCATTTACCTTCATCATTCAAACATTTCATAAAGAAACTCCTGTGAGTTAACGCAGTTCTTCAAGAAGATGTGAGAGAAATTGTTCAGTAACTCCAAAGATGTTCTGGTTGCCATTTTGCTGCTGAAAAATCACATTAAGTTATTGGGCCCAATAAAGCAGTTACTAGTTCACCCAAGGTATTTGGAATAAGTTCATGCATGACCCTTTTCATCTAAAATTTAATCTATCATTACAACAAGTATGCATCATAAAAGAAGTGTTCATTGTAAACTGTCTTTATGTATGTATGTATGTATGTATATGTGTGTGTGTTTGTATGTCTATATATATATATATATATATATATATATATATATATATATATATTGTGATTTACTTCTTTGCAAAGTGATGGACTAGCCTTCTGATGGGATGAACCTGCCCTTGCCTCAACCAAGATATTGGCATGACATGTCAACATGGATAGAATCCAGACAGGGTTAGAAAACAGATTCTTATCTGTCTGTCAGGGCAGTATAATGGAAGGGCAGGAGGAGATAGCCTGTCAAGACTATATGCTACCCCGATACATAAGGTGGCAGCCCTCCAGAACCAGTGCATCCATGTATGTGTGCATGTGGCATATTAGAAATTGTTGTCTCACTGGGCAGCCCATTGTGGTCCATGGGTGTTGCCAGAGGGATTAGTAGGGAAGAACTGTTCCTACTTTGAAAGGCTTTTGCCTGATCTGGAAATACTTTCTTCGGGCAGTGTCCTCACTCCAAAAGTACTCCTGGGTCCAGGGTAAAAGAGGCCACCTCACTCAGGTAGTCAGAGTCGGGAGGTGAGAAGGATGATGTCACTGAGGGAGGTTTGGGGTTGGGGAAGGAAGAAAAGAAAAGTAAAATGTGGAAAACACCTGTTCAGAGGTACTGAACTTAATATAATAAGCCTACTGGAACCCAAGACTTGAGTGTGGTTTAGTTGTTTGTGGTTTTGGGGCTGCGCTACACCCCCTACAGATCATGTCAGAACAAAAAAAAAATCCCTTGAAATTTTATTGGAATCATTTTAGGAGAAATAATAAAAAGGCCAACATAAATATGCAAATATTAAAAAGCTATGGCAACATAATTTGTGTGAAGGTGATAAGAAAATAATAGTCTTTTCAGCTTTCTTTCTTACATTCAGGGCCAGTACTTCCAGTACATTTTGATATTTATTCTCCTTCTTTAAATTGATTCCTAGTATTTATTTCATTTTAATGGTTTTGTTTTGTTATAACATTCTTTATTATTGTTCCTTTTATAGAGTGTTGTGTGTTTTTTTTTTTTCTTTTTACTGACACATTTGAAAAATGATGGAAAACTATGACTGATTATAATGTGGAGCTATATACTGTGGTAAGCATTCAAAAGTATACCTGAAACATCTGAGTGCCACAGTTTCTAACTTCTGAATAAAAATAAAACATTTCCATTAATCTTTGAATCATTGCCATCTCATGGTTCACATGTGACACAAGTGACTGTATGCTCACAGTTTTCAGGAACAAAATGTGATTAAGAAACAGCTAACAATGATTAATAAAGTTTTTGGTTTTTTTGCACAATTGTTGGGCTAGTGAATTAGAAATAATGTAGGAAAGGAAATTAATCAGTTTAAAATGTTGTACTTAAATATGACCAGATGCATTTGTTTGTACATAAATACTTTGTCTATAGGGCATCAAATACCTGCATTTAATTAATTATCTGTTAATATAAACCTGTCATTTTTTGCTTGTAAAACAGAATTGTGTAGAATATTTTATTTTATATATTATCTCGATTTATTTTACTTTATTGACTCATTGCAAAAGCTTTTTGCAAAAGGCACTTAAAATGATCTGAAGTTTATTTTATTTTTTACCAGGGAGCATCAAATATATTTTACTTTCACTTTATGTCCCAATAAAATAATGTAGTGGTAACATTTGGAACATTTTATTGTTACTTTATAGAACTGTTAATATTCTCTATTCAAACAAAATGCAATAGGATGGTTGCTCCAGCATTCACCTTCATTAGCAGATTCAATATTTTGGAACAACATGAGATGTGGGGGCGGAAGAACTCGCACAGACTCACAGACAAAAACAACAGTTAATGGCCTTGGAAGGAACATTTATTAGTTCTTTTTCTGTTGGAGACCTGGGATGACTTACACTGTCAGCCTCAGAAATGCTGGGTGAATTACTTAAACTCCTCTCCATGCTACCCATCTTTTGAAATTTTTCCAGTCTGACCTACTGGGCTACTGTATATTCAGCACAGCCTCTTTTGTGTTATTCCAATACACATAGATCTGTCACCCTGCAGATTCTCACATGTATGTTTCCTCATAGGTCAGAGTCGTAAGAGTATTTATAAATGTTAATGCAAAATAAGTAACCTGCACATGGAATATTTATAACTGTTGTGAACTGAACTTGAATTCACTTACTGACAGAACAATAGATTGAACATGAAAATTAAATACTAGTAAGCACTGATGCACAGACATCGAGAAATTACTGCAAAAGTTTATTCTAAAATATGAAATCTGTTTTTATTCTTCCTGCAGTTTTACAGTATAAAATGGGGTTGGAGTGCCAATGTACAGTGAATTTATGCAATGCACGTTAGTTAAGTGAAAGCGGAAATTGTTTTACACTGACGTTTTTGTCATGTATAAAAGTGACACTAAATTTCTTTAAAAAGGTCTGTGTGCTGGAGCTGAATTTTATATAGTGTAGCATAATACAAATATAAGCTTTTAGCAATTTTTTTGCAGTTCAAAGCCTGCAATTTGTCATTGTCTGCTTTGTTTGGTTCTAAGTTAAAAATAAATCTGTGTGGAAAACTCTTATCTGAAGATATTTGCTGTTATATTTATCTGTGGAAACCTGTGATTTTGGGCTCATTTCAGGTTCGTTTTACTGAATGGTATGCAAGTGACTGAAATTTCAGTCTGCAGTTTAGAGTGCACAAAGCATGATTCAACCCTATAACAGTCCATATTTTTATTTCTCCTGGTAACATTATTAGCAGCATATGGTGACTATTGTTAGGAACTTCAGTTTTTCATGTCACTCTAAAACCCATATTTGTATTCACCTATACACCATTATAAAGTTGATTTGCTAAACATCATTCATTTTGTGTGTTTGTTTGTTTGGTTACAATTTGAAAATTATTTCTTAAAAAATATTAAAAGGGGGAAAAGTAATTTCAATAGTCCTGACATAGTGCATATTTAATCTCTTAAATTTATTGGTTTTAAATATTTGTTATCTTTTATTATCAACTTGCATAAGTTATATGTTATGCTGTGAAGGTTACATATGCTTTCCTTTGCATATTGTATCTGTAACATTAAAAATGGGGAAAAATGTAAAATATTTTAGGGCAGCAGTGAGTAGTGCATTTGACTTAAGTTTTTTTTTTTATTATTTAAGTTTTAACATCATGTTGTGTTCTCTTTCATATAGTCAACTCATAAACAAAGCATGCTGGGATACCTGTGTACAGTGTTAAGTGTCTGTGAGCACCTGCATTATGGGTATGTTTAGCTAAATGGTTAGATGTAATTTTCATTTAGAGATGTAGAAAGTGTGCATAATTAGTATTGAAAAAAATTGTACAAATGCTCCTTTTATTTAATATTACAAACAAGACAACTTGTAATCCAGTTTGTGACCTGGAAAAGGTAGATGATTATGTATGTGGGCAGCTGCAACATGGTCAATTGACCTTCCAAGAAGTGATGTATGTCCATTGCAGAAGTTTATATTAATATCTGTCCACTGCTATCCATTAGTCAAACCTAACTTATCCCAAGCCTGTGAGTTTCTGAATACAAAAACTGACATACAATTTGCGTTTTTAAAATATTCAGTGTTACATTGAGTGGCTCAATATTTTTCTACTAGTCAAGATGGCAGTCTTAAAAGTTTGCAGGTGGGATTCAGACCTTTAACCTTTTTAAAGTGGCCTGCTTCATTAATATTCAAAACACATTATATACAGCCTCAAAAAAACCCTTTAATGTGCATTTCAAATATAGATTGTTTAGTATATAATTTAGTCTTGTCACATTTACATCTAGCTAGGCCTGAGCCAATGGTGGATGCCATCAATAATTGCTGATTGGCCGTAGGCATTGTCAATATAAATAAACATTGTTGCTTGGCTCCACACATTTATAGAGTTTTACTCGAAGTGGCAAACTGCAGCTGACACTTAATTTAATTATTTTGTTAAAATCTTGCATGCTCCACAAGAAATCTGTTAGGCTCTCATATTCTCAGCATGAGGCGTATGAGATTCCTGTGCTTAGCATATTTAGGTTAGTGCACTGTAGTTCAGGGAAGGCAGCCTGATCAGTGGATCATGCACAGAGTCTGAATGGGAAGAGCTTTTGTGGTGCTCGCAGATTCAGTGTGCTTGAAGTGGGCTAGTACCAGTGACTCTCAGAACTTCAAGGGGACCCTCTCTCCCTTTGATATCTTATACTAATATACTGAACATTCACTGTGATCTACAATGGGGATCCACCATCCCATCATGTAAAAATAATAGTACATTGGGAGGAGGAATAAGATGGTGACTGTGTATACGAGATAGTAAATCTGAAATAAACTGATTGTGCTATATATCAGCGCAGTGTCTTGCATTATTTTATAGAAGACAGTACCATTGCCCTCCTGCATACACATCATACATTGCAAGCCGCAGTACCAGTCAACACTCAGCTTTATGTAGTTTTTATGGCCTGTCATTTGCACATACTGTATAAGAAAATGCAAAATATGTGCTACAGTGAATCTATGAAGTATGTTTTTTTTTTTTTCAATAATGTGTGTCGAGTCAGTTTTTTTTTTTTTTTTTTCAGAAAATGATAGAGAAGAACACAACTGAGGAAGTTGTGTTTGAGTGAGTAAAAGCAATTGGTAACTTCTACTTTCCCCCAAAAAAAACTTCTAGTTTCCTTTTGCTTCACATTTATTGAAATCCATTTTATGATGAGGCAGATGTAATTTTAGAGTTTCTTGAAAATACGGCATCATGATTTGTGACCATCTTAAATGCGGATTAAATGTGACATGTGAGTCATCATAGTTACATTACCAAATACTGTTACTGAGTTGCAACAATCTGTGAGACAACAACACTATTGCATCCCAAGCTAAAATGCCTGTGTACCCCAAACAACAGTATCATTTGTCTTCAATATTTTAAAATAAAGGTGTGAACTTTTAAGATATCACACAGCCCTACACCTGCCGTTAAAATGCGTCTTTAGTGTCTGCTTGCCTCCATGTCCACAGCAGAGCATGTCACTGCTACTAACCTTCAGGTAGAATGGAAAAATGCTGCGCATAAAGACCCAACAAGAAAAAATGAAAAGGAATGCCACTCTGCCATTAGAACTTCAGTGTTTCAGCATGAAGCCAAACATTTAACATTCTCCTGAAGAAATGGCACCTTGACTTCACACACACCCACACCCACAGCAGCTGCCACTCTGCTTACTTTTTAAAACTGCAAAGTTGTCAAAGCATATCACTCCTCTAGGACTTGCCTAACTGCTAGCACCATCCTACACGATTCTTCTGTCTTCTCTACTGACTTGTATGTGGATATAAAACATATTTCCATTTTCAGTTAAATGTGAGTACTCTGCATTTCTGACCAATTTCTAATGTGGCCAGATGCCTTACGATTATGATGCACATTAATGTATATGTAAACAAATGTACTTTACTTTAGCTACAAATTCTCATATGTGTCTAGATCATGGCTCACAATTGACTTAATGTGCTCACAACATTTTTTATTCTTTTTTGGTCCTGTGGCTGCTGTTAGCTCTTCTAACACATTGCAGTGTCCAAGACAGTTTCAAGGATTTAAAGGCCTTTTTACCACCACGCTGAACTAAGCTATATATGACATTAGTTGCCACAACATACTGTTAATAGTACCCTGAAACATACAGGTAGACATCAAAATCCTTAAGAACTGATCTAAATTATGTCAGTTAGTAAACTTAACACAGTTTGGATATATCCACTTAATATTGCTCAATATTTCTGCCATAGACGTACAGTATTTTTGTGTTTGTTTGGCTCTAGGTCATGTTTGGGTTTTCACACTGTAAAAACATATTCATATATTTTTTTTCAAATATAATATATACTCATGTTAGTAGACACTTTTTTGTGCACTTCTAAATGGGAAAACTTATGTTCATATTGCCTTATAGGTTGTCAGATCTCCATGTGTTTATCTCCATGTGGATTATATGGCATGGTATAGGACAGTCACAACCTTGGTGCTGAATTAAGACTAATGCCTTCATTAGATATGTATTTTAGGCAGCTGCTGATTTTCAGAAAATGTAAAGGTCAGAAACCAATATATTTTTAAATTTTATATATATATGTATATATATTTTTTTCATAAAGGTACTTTCTTTTCAGTTTACCTTTTACAGGGCAAATATTGTATTTATTATTTTATGACAATTTTATTTTATTTCTTTCAGTATTATTACTGTCTAGCAACACTGGGAACTGAATAGGTATTGAAGATGGCAAGCATGATAGCTCCAAGCTTGCTTACCTATGTTGAAGAAGAGAATGTGGCTGGTGTCAAAGCCTTTCTGGAGAAGTGCAAGGAGGTGGATGAAAGAAATGAGGTATTGAAAATATAGTGTTGTGTGCATTTTTAGATATCACACTAACATACAATTTAAAATTTTTTAGTTGATTTTTCCAGTTCATTTTAAAGGTAAGTGGATGTGGAACCATATTGATAGTATATTACTAAAGCTAGATTTTTAAGTTATTTTTCACTGTACAACCGGTGTCAGAGCCTGGTCCGCATTGCCGGCAGTAAGTCGAGCCCGTTTCCAGTGAGAGTTGGACTCTGCCAGGGCTGCCCTTTGTCGCCGATTCTGTTCATAACTTTTATGGACAGAATTTCTAGGCACAGCCAGGTTGTTGAGGGGGTCCAGTTTGGTGGGCTCAGGATTGGGTCACTGCTTTTTGCAGATGATGTTGTCCTGTTTGCTTCATCAGGCTTTGATCTTCCACTCTCTCTGGATCAGTTCGCAACTGAGTGTTAAGCGGCTGGGATGGGAATCGGCACCTCCAAATCCGAGACCATTTTCTTCCGCAGAAAAGGGTGGAGTGCCCTCTCAGGGTTGAGGGAGAGATCCTGCCCCAAGTGGAGGAGTTCAAGTATCTCGAAGTCTTGTTCACGAGTGAGGGAAGAATGGAGCGTGAGATTGACCGGTGGATCGGTGCGGCGTCCACAGTGATGCGGGCTCTGCATCGGTCTGTCATGGTGAAAAAGAAGCTGAGCCGTAAGGCAAAGCTCTCAATTTACCAGTCGATCTACGTTCCTACCCTCGCCTATGGTCATGAGCTATGGGTAGTGACCGAAAGAACGAGATTACGAATACAAGCGGCTGAAATGAGTTTCCTCCGCATTCTGTCTGGGCTTTCCCTTAAAGATAGGATGAGAAGCTCAGTCATCCGGGAGGGTCTCAGAATAGAGAATTTGGTGAGGTGTTCTGGGCACGTCCAACCGGGAGGAGGCCCTGGGATAGACCCATGACATGCTGGAGGGACTATGTCTCCCGGCTGGCCTGGGAACGCCTTGGCATTCTCCTGGAAGAGCTGGAAGAAGTGGCCGGGGAGAGGGAAGTCTGTACCTCTCTGCTGAAGCTGCTGCCCCCGCGATCCGACCTCGGATAAGCGGAAGAGGATAGATGGATGGATGGGTATTTTTCACTTTATTAAATATTGTTTTGAAATTTATGAATATTATCCAGAGGCTAGTGATTCTTTGATTGATATTAGCCAGGATAGTTGAGCATTTTTTTTTTTTAAACTAAAAAGGTTTTCTTGTCCACCATAGTAAAAATATGGCAAAACTTCATATGCGGTACTATGATATTATAATTTTTCTAAACAAAAAAAATAAGAAAAATGCCTGTATCTTACAAGGTAAAATGGCATACTTTTCTTGACTGTTTTGTTGTTTGTTTCTTTTCATTTTTCCCCCAATAAAATTCATTATACTGTAAATCACAGGTGAATTCCTCTATGACGTCAACTGACTCTTGAAAGTAATGTCAGACTGAGTTCATGCTGCAGCTGTTTCTTAACGTTTTAGCATTTATTCCACACCAGGATTAAACTCTGAATGCAATATTACTCGCTTATTGCCAGTTTAGAGAAGGAGGTCAAATTAGCATACTGTACACTTCTTCGAGGAAATTAACATAAAGATCTGTGTTAGTGCACTTGGAGTAACAATATTAGTTGATATCAGAGAGTAATATGTTTTTTGTAATATCACTGAATTAAAATTATCAAACTATGTACAAAGGTGACTCATCGTAAATTACTATTCTAAATGAACAATTTTAAAATTGCTGACTCTTAATTACATCATTTATTCATAAGTGTCAGTGGTTAGTCTATCTGTTTGAAAATAAAAGATTTAATTTTCATTACCCTGAAATTACATTTTAAAACAAAAAATGGTTTTAATTTTATAAGTAGAGTTATGTTGAGAGAAGCTCTATGAGGCTTTCATTTTAAATATGAAGATACTCTTTAAAGTACTGTTAGTAATTAATAGTTTAAAAGTGTGTTTTTGAAATGGAAATATATGTAAATAAAGGATTAACCTGTTCTCATGTTTACTTGGTTGTTTTTCTTTTTTAGAATGGACAAACCGCTTTAATGTTGGCTGCAGAACAAGGCAATGTTGAAATTGTTCAAGAACTGCTTAAAAAGGGAGCAAATGTTAACCTAGAAGATGTTGTAAGTATAAAAATTTATTTTTAAGTGAATAATTGTTAGGTGACATTGTAATAAGGCCAGGTTTTACACTTTCATTGAACTTTTATTGAAAGTTTTGTTGAAACATTGCCGGTTACATTATAGTAATTTTTTTGGGTTTTAATAATGCATTCATACACATTGTTCAGCTAGCATTGTTATAAACATTACATAAAGAGAAAGCTTCACGTCCTTTTTCCTCGAAAACAGATTCTTCTCAGCTGTTATACTTCCTACCTCACTGAAATTAGTCTTATATCCTTCCACTCTTCTAGGACCTGATTTTTTCAGTTATATATATTTCCTTTATTCTTTTTTTCCCATATTTTACACAAATCTATTTCTGAAGCATTGTGCTTTGTTGATAGATGTGGAATATCATGATTCTGGGATGCTTCTCTAAATCACGACTTGAACAACATCCCACAATTAATTTTACTCCTATTTTTCTAAAGACTCCTGAATAGAATGGCAAGTCATCTGTTCTTTGCTGAAGTAGTATTTAAGATAAGGTGATGTGACATGAACATGAGGAGAACAATACAAACAGTTGTACAAAAGAATGCTTGAACAAAAATAAATTTTCAGCATTGGAATGAGTATAGTCAATGATGAAATGCAAAACCTTACTAAGATGTTATGGCAGGATCTGAAAAGGAAAGTTCATGCTTTGAAACCCATAAATGATATTGAGCTGAAGAAGTTCTGCAAGTAGCAGTGGAGTAAATGCCATGCTCAGTGTTGTAAGAGACATGTTTTGTTTGTGATTACCAGAGAAGATAGTCCTCACCTGGTGATGTCTATGGATTACAGGCTGTAAGCAGTCACTGCATGCAAGAAATAAGTACTAAATATGATTGGTTTAATATACCTACCATTGCTATGTCCCTCACATTATGGTGCCCTTAAATCAGGGGACCATATATAAAAAGTGTTGTCATTTCTACATGGTGTGACCAAAATGTATGCAAATACCCTTAAGTAATAGACATCACTAGGTGTGAAGTATCTTCTTTAGTAATCACAAATACCTGTGATGTTCATTGTCCCAAACATTATGCAAATACCCTTAAATTTAAAGTCTTTAATTACATCAGAATTGTTTGTTTTGTAATTTGCAGAGTAGAAGGTTAAATCAAGGAAAAATGTGTCTTTGTCCCAAACATTATGGAGGGCACTGTATACTTATAGTACATCCTAGTATTTCACAGAAGCCACTGGATCTTCTGAATGAACAAACAAGTAAGGATAGTGTGATTGTGAAAATATTCCAATCATTGCCTCCTCACAATTTATTACTATATAAGTGTACTTGATCACTGTAATTGCAACAGTAAAATGTGACAAAGTACTAATAATATCATTAGAAGAAAGTTAGTCATTCCTGAGCCACATAACTGCCTGAGTGACCTTGGTGGGAAGTGCAATACTGTAAAGCTTCATTTTCTTTCCTCTGAAGAGATACCAGCTCCTATATACTGTACATGACGCCTGGAGCATTATCAAGAAAGACAAATGTAAACATCTGTCTTGTCTTTGAGGTTAATATATACAAGATAGCAGTGGAAGAATTATAGTACCACATGTCAAATACCATATTTAGACTCAATGTTTAGTACATACGAATCAGCTACTATGAGAATAAAGGGCTAAATTAGTTAAGACTAAGCCTTAAAACTTAGTGATTTTAAATTTGCTGCAGGGAACTTAATTCTGAAATACACTATATGGTTCAAAGAAGATAGGATATTCTGAGGCTTATGGAAAAATAATTGCTTTCTCACTCAATTTACCTCAGTCACAATAGTTGCAAAACACCTTTATGTGCCTGACTTGTGACTGATGATCTAAACAAACAATCATTTCACAGTAAGTTTAAAATTGCATTTGATAATACAAAGGCATCATCCATCCATCCAACCATTTTCTGAACCTATATATTTCATAAGATGGGTGAATGAAGCATTGACGTTTCTGGTAACAAAATGAGCAAGAGAGTGGCTAACCCTAGAAATGACACCATTCAATTCAAAGGCATAGTCTAAGGCCAGGTTTATACTTCACGCGATGTGACACATGCTCCAGTGGACGCTACTGCTACGCAAGCGTTTTACTGTTTATACTTGCGGGTGTACTTTACATAAATCTGGAAGAATCCACCAGGCGGCAGTGCGAGATATTATCACAGTGAGAACAGGTTCGGCTTCGCTGTGTTGTAAATTGTCTGGAACACCCATTAAATTCTGATGACACCTTGCCACAATATCTCTGAAAAGGATGTTTAATGATTAAATCCATCATTCCAGAGATGTGCCCATTCCAGCTGGCATTGGGCACGAAGCAGAAACAATCCCTGGACAGGGCATCGGCTCATCACAAGGTGAATACAAGCACTCATATACACTAGCGTCATTTTAGTGTCACCAAATCTGCATAACTTTGGAAGGAAACCGGAGCACACTGTGAAAACCCTCCGGAAAAACATGTAAACACCCAGCAGGGAATACCAGCGATGTGACTCCCTTGGAGACAGCAGCGCTACTGCTCTGCTACCATGTCTCCCCCATGTGTGTAATTATTAACAGTATTCATTATTTAAATGAAATTAACGATTTATCTGTAAAATGTAACATACAGTGCATCACTTTTTCCACATTACATAGACATAACAAAATACAACTATAGTTGTATAGACAGGTGTGTGCCTTTCCAAATCATGTCCAATCAACTGAATTTACCACAGGTGGACTAATATTAAGCTGCAGAAACATCTCAAGGATGATCAGGGGAAACAGGATACACCTAAGCTCAATTTTGAGCTTCATGGCAAAGGCTGTGAATACTAATGTACATGTGATTTCTCAGTTTTTTTAATTTTTAATAAATTTGCAAAAACCTCAAGTAAACTTTTTTCATGTTGTCATTATGGGGTGTTGTGTGTAGAATTCTGAGGAAAAAAATGAATTTAATCCATTTTGGAATAAGGCTGTAACATAACAAAAAGTGATGCGCTGTACATACTTTAATGCGTTTCATCATGAAAGTGATATCAAGTATAAATCTAAGGATTCTAAATGTGCAGAGAGTTGGAATATCATACATTTAATGTGTTCTATGTGGTGATCTATTGCTGTTTGGCGCTGCTGACAGGTCAGGAGGAAGCCCCAGATGCTCGTAGCGATTAACAACTGGGATGACATTTACGATAGTATACTTTAATAATAAAGTAAACTGCGAGGTTAAAGTGGAAATTTCGGCATTAATCTCGATCGATTTACTTTAATCACAAAATACACCTTCTCACCACGTCCTTAATTTTTTTCTCTGATACAGCTCTGTACATTATGTTGCTATTGTGAAGTTGCAAAAAATGGCACAAAAGATGGTATGTGAGACTTTTAAAATGTATCGTGTCATTACGATCAGGAATATGTGACGCTTGAATATAAAAGCACCACGAATGCATTTGTATGTCAGCATTTTGCTTCACCACATCAAAACCATTCATCAAACATCAAAGTGCGCAGATCAATCCTGTAGGAGCCTCAAATCTGTCACATGTAGATAGTAAACAGAGACTCTGACATCACATTCCAACTTTTATCACACTGCACCCCACCCGGGTTTTTGCTGGTACTGCAACTCGCACAAGGGTAGTGTTAATTTCTGAGAATGTGCTCAGAGGATGCGTCAAATGAACGCTGGGAATGCGTGGCAGCCATGATGCGTGTGTGTACGCATTCTGAGCGTGAAGTATAAACGAGCCCTTACACTTACCCAAACTTACTCATTCTGGACCGATTTAAGTTAACAATTAACCTGTCATCATATCTTTGAGGTGCAGCAAGAAAACCAAAGTATCTTTAAACAGAATTAAATATTTTGGCCACTTCCACTAAAGGACATGTAAGTGGAGTGCCTCAGATAAAAAATAAAAATTGCTTCTGTTTTATGATTTAAAGCAAGTATCAGATAGGGCTATCTGATGGTATGTTACCATTAGCACTGGAAGAAATGATACTTTTAAAGTATGAATAAATATCTTTGTATGCTTTCACAACAAAGTTCCAGTTCTTACAATAGTGGTGTGCAAAATAAGAATAGTACAGGTACATGATAAGCACAAAATCATTTTGGTACTGACTACTGTGAGGCACACCATCACCAACTAAAGTTTTAAAATATAGGGGTCTCATTACCCATACTCACAACATCACTAACTCCATGACAGTTGGATGGTTACACATGTTAACATAAGGATCCACAAACCATGTCTTAGATGTCACCTTGTGTGCTGTTGACCTTTGCACTTGTGAATGCTACCAAATGAAATAGAAAAGGTTACAAAGTTGGTGTATAACAGCTGCTGGCAGCAGTATCTGCTCATGTGTTATTCAGTAATTGGATCTCAGTAAGCTGTATGAGTGATTACTGTTCTGAAAAGTAAATATTAACTTCTGAAATGAGATGGAGGTACTGAAGGCTTACGTTCAGTGATTCAAATTAGGTTTTCATACCAGATAGTTCTTAATAGGGCTGTCATGGTGACAGAGCTAAAAGAATGAGCCATAAGCCAGTTGATCCCATGATCTCATAAATTAATCACTCAAGACCTGTTGAGCTACTTGGTATAAACATAATTCTTAGGCATTATATGGCCAGTAATTCTTCCAAAAGTTATAATGGAATTTTATTTCAAATAAACTGCTGCATTGCCATCCTGTTAGGCACCACTGATTACATCTGCCACAGAAGTGCATCACTGATATATCTCCATATTATAATAAAAAAATCCTGGGACGAGATGAGGCTTTTTAAACTTGAGACGAGACTTTTTCAGAGAGATAATTTCAAATACTATGAGACGAGACTTTGTGCCAAGAGATTTAACCTTGCCCTGGGCTGGAAATAAAAGACAGAGTAGATGACAAAGTAGAATGTTGTAAAGAAGACAAAAACGCTGGTGCGATACTCATGCAGAGCAGGTTAGAGATAATGAAAGTACTAAAATTTGGAAGTCTCAAAAAAATGATAGTAAAGATCACATTAGGGCAAACAAATGGAAATTATTACTTGGTGAAATAACGTAGCAGCAAAAAGAGGTCGAATATATTTTTGGGATTTAAACTTTAAGTCTGCGACTTGTAGATCATCTAATTCATGTTGCCATCAGGGAAAAGTAGTGTTTCTTCCCAATGAAGAGGCGTACCTGCAAAAATTAAAAGATTTGTTGCTTGGTGAAAGTGAAATACATATATGTGAGTGGCAGAGATGCAAAGTGGCTGGAGCGTAGCACAGGCTGGGGGTCGGCGAGCAAAGCGAGCAGGGGGTGAAGCACCCTAGTGATATATTAAAGAGTAAGACACCCAGGTTAGCTAAAGAGTTGTCTTTTAACTTGTATGCATGTATTTAGTTTCTTGTTCATATTTTCAGCAATGTTTTTAAGTCAACTTGAAAGAAACATGCATTACAGTACTGTTCTTGATTGAAGAATATATACACATTTATTTATCTACTGTCTTGTTCTTTTTCTCCTACTCCTAGTGCTGTGTAGTACCAAAAAGCTAAATGATTAAGGAATGTACGTGTTGGAGCCTGCATTTTCAAGATATTTAATTTCTTAATTTCGTACCTTATGGTATTGTTATAGTGTTATACCTAATAAAAGCTGAAAAATAATTAATTACATTTTTTAAGATAATGGAAACCTTGTTGAATCTGACATTCTTCTCATACAGTTGGGAAATGTGATAGCAGGTTATGGTGGTATTGACCGTCCTCTTTTCAGTTTTAATTCTGTATTAATCAGGTAGATTTTAGGAGAATTTAGTTAAAACGCATAACTGACTTGGGAAAGGCAAATGTATCTGTGCAAGTACTTTTTTTTTTTTTTTTAATTTTTTAACTTGGTAAGTTTAACAATGCAGTTTTATTGAAAAGATGTTTCATTGGGGCTGAAGATTTAAGAGGATTTTCTGAAAAGGAGAGAAAGCATTACATTAGACTGTGAATTGTCTCACCTTTTAATTTTACCTGAGGGCTGAACATGTCAGAATTTGACATAACTATGGGGCGTATACTACTGCAGCAGGCATAAATCTCATGACACATACTTTCACGCGCACTGAAAGCAGAGATTAGTGCCTTTCAGGTACTCCGTTTTAAAACAGTGTCAAAACATTTTAACAGTATAAATGAGCACCTGGTATGACCATTTGGTATGTAGGATGTTAATTTTCGTTTAATGTGATTTATTCTTACATAATTTTGTTCCACTAATGACTATCATGATAAAATTGAAAATGCAGAGTAACAACGTTTTGTCTACTGCCTTAGGATAACTGGACAGCCCTCATTTCTGCATCAAAGGAAGGACATATTGATATTGTCAGAGAACTTCTCAGCCACAATGCTAACCTTGAGCATAGGGATATGGTAAGTGCAATAACTGTTTGAGTTGCATAAAGTTATTTTATGGTGACTTACAAGTAACCTGTGGAAATACTTTAGATGGGTGTTTATTTTTTATTTATTTGTAATAAATGGCTAATTTGATCTTACCATTTCATATGTTATGTTCAGAAAATTATAGATATTTTCTGCTGGTATAGTAATTTGGAAGCTGCAGCTACGTGTACATTTGGAAAGCAGAGCTGTTGCCTTTAAGACTTCATGCTGTGTTAATAAAATAAACTGAGCACTGTTTTAATGTAAACACTTTCATTGCCAGTTTTTGTTCTTCTGAACGGAAGGAATTGTTTTGTTTATGTTACATTTTCAGGTCCTTACTGATTACTTAAATCTAGGGTTTGCCTCACACATTGTCTAAACTTGTTTTCTGTTAAGACCTTAATTTTAACCAGAATTGTATGTACTTCATTTACAATTAACTTTCTTTAGATAAGTTATTTTAACATTCCTCATATTTCTTAATATTGAATTTGGCAGAACATCATTAAGATTACGCATTTCAAGATTCTAGATTTGTCCCTAACAGACATTCACAAGCAATGAAAATCTTAAATACATGCAAAATAGAATTGACTGCAATGCAAGCTAAAGTTACAGTCAACTTTGTAATCACAGGCATAGGACAGGATATGAACAACGTGTCTTGGATATATGACTAAAGATATATGATTATACTTTACTAATTTATTCTTGACTCAGTGTGCACTCACCTGAACATATTTTACTTTAATTTTATAATTCATGCATTTAAATATGTAAAATTATATAATTCACTTTCATGATAAGTTTTAATAGGACAGTTGAGGCCTGTTGCTGACTGGGAAAACATGATAATTGAAACATTGCATTGTATATATTCTATTCTATAAAGTTATATATACAGAATACCTTTGCATCTTCTGTTGACATGGTATTATTACTTTTCATGATCTGTTCCAACAAACAAAGAACAAATATCTTGCAGGTTCTTTTTAATATGATCATCATATAGTTTATTGAAAAACTGTGCACATTCTTTGTGTTTTTTTAACCAAATAAAATGCATACACATGCACTTCTCGTTTAATATTTGCAAAGCTTATTTTTTCCTAGGTGTTACTTTTAGTCATCTCTGACTAATGCCTAGTATGAAAATATACATTAGTCACTGTAGGAAAGCTCAAGTGCCACTTTGAAATAACTTAGCATGGTGGCAGTGATTCCTTCCAAGGATTTTGATTTTAGAATAGGAGTCTAACGTAAAAATATTACAAATTAGTCTTGAATAACACCAAGCAACAATAAGGAATGTTATTTTTAATATTGTAGTAATCCTTAGTGACTAAAATACTAAAATAAATGTAGGTTCGTTATGTATATGTTGTCTAGAGTTTGTTTTAGGCCAGAAAGTTTCACTACTCCAGAGACAAAAAAAATTGGTACTGTACTTTTGCAAGGCCTGGGATATAAGCATGTTATTATATGAAGCAAATTAAAGAATTTGCATTTAGAAAATAAAAGTATGTGATATGATTTTGAACATATTTCTTACATATTAAGATAAAAATTTATAGAATTGCTATAAAAGAAACAAGTCATAGTTTGTTTCCATTTTGAAGTAAGAAATATTTTTCTGCACTCCAGCTCATGTGGATCTTCTACAGGTCACTTTGGTTCTCCTATAGTCCAAAGATTTTCATTTGGATTGACTGGCAAATGTAAAACGGGCCCATATAATGTGTCTGTTTATGTGATTGTGCAGTGTAATTGATTGCCACACACATTTTTTTCAGGATAGACTTGTGCTACAGATTACTAAAATGCTCAATAGCAAGGTACAGAACTGAGTGGATCGATGAGCTTATCTAATAATGTTGGGTTAGATGTATTGTGCAATTCTATAAATTGTTGTCTTATTTTCTTCTTTGTGTCTTGTATAATAGATGGTAGCTACTGAGACGTGTATAAATGTTAGTAAAAAAGAGCAAAGATTACTTTATATTACAAGTGTGTTTTCTTGTGGAGATTACAATATTTATTTACATTTCAGAATTTTTGAAAATAACTCTTAATTTTATTTCAAGAAGAAGATGGTACTTTAAGGAAGGAGCGTTCATAATTAGGTCTTGGTGATTTTAAAATCTTGTCAGGCAGAATGGGTGGGATTCTCTTGTGTCTATCTTAGTAGATTTTAGCACAGTTGTACAGTAAAATACTTTAGAACGTTACTTGTTTTACTTAGGGCAGGTTTTTGTTTCTTATGTCTCTGTATTTTCATTATTTGAATGAATATTATTTGTATTGTAGCTGCTGTTGTTTGATGAAGATATAAAGCATGGTCTTTTTTTGTCTTTTAACAAGGGTGGATGGACTGCTCTCATGTGGGCAGCATATAAAGGGTGCACAGAAGTTGCAAAGATGTTGCTTGAGAAAGGTGCAAATCCAAATATTACTGGTCAGGTAAGCAGCATATTCTAGTAAATAAGACACTGAAGTTTTTCACTTGATGCATTTTTAGTCTTAACTTTAGAACACTAGAATAATCTAGACGAGAACAGGCCATTCAGCCCAACAAAGCTCACCAGTCCTATCCACTTAATTCTTGTAAGAAAATATGAGGTCTAGTTTTTAAAGTCCCTAAAGTCTTACTGTCTACCACGCTACATGGTAACTTATTCCAAATTACTATGGTTCTCTGTGTAAAGAAAAACTTCCTAATGTTTGTGCGAAATTTAGCCTTAACAAGTTTCCAACTGATTCCCTGTGTTCCTGATGAACTCATTTTAAAATAACAGTCTCAGTACACTGTACTAATTCTCTTCATAATTTTAAACACTTCAGTCATGTCACCTCTTAATCTTCTTTTGCTTAAACTGAAAAGGCTCAGCTCTTTTAGTCTTTCCTCATAATTCATCCCCTGTAGCCCTGGAATCAGCTTAGTCTCTCTTCTCTGGACCTTTTCTAGCACTGCTGTTTCCTTTTTATAGCCTGGAGACCAAAACTGCACACAGTTTATGCATGGTGTACTTCTAAATTGAGGGATATTTTGAAACTTACATTAACAGCAAGGGATAGATGAGGATGGATATTGCCAGTGACAACCACAGTATATACTAGTGCAACATGTGGGCTACAGGAAATGTGGCTGTCATTTTTCAAGTCATTCTCATTTAAACATATTAATTGCCATATTTATATTGATAATAAAAGATTTGAACTCATAACAAAAGTATGCTTTATCTATAGCTAGAAAATTGTGGTGAATGTGAAAAAGCTGACCAGTTTACCTTATTTGCAGTCAAGGTAAAATGGTGCTTTTTTATTGTAAAACGTTTTTATCAGCAGTCTTACATATATAAAATACCATTGTAAACTCTAACCAAAAACTAAAGGTTTTGGTTGAGAAGCCAAAGGAAAATAAACAACATGTGGAATTGTGTGCTTTATGTTTTGTTCTTACAGCATATTGTGAATATTGTGGTACACAAAACGTAATTCTGGTACTATTTTTTTCCCTTATTAATTTGCTCATGTTTTATTATGCTTAGAATCTTAATCTTAATAAAATGAGACACGATTTCCAACTTTCCTACGGGTACTGGACTTGTTTAACTAAATATTAGCTGCAGGTAATAGTCTATGCTCCATGCAAATAAAATTACACAAAAGAACTTTAAGGGAAATTAATGGAGTGTTAATGACCTGAATCTTTGCCAAAATAATTTTCCACTGCTTTATAAGAAAGCAATTAGCATAGATAATAATCAAATTAATGATATGCAGTTGGCAAATCATGCTTACATTAAATTATTGTTCCCCTGTCTCATTACCTATAATTTAGAGAAGATTAATAAACTATAAAATTTAAAATGGCAACTGTTTTATCAAATGTTTTTATTTCATAAATTTGCGATAGACATCTTGTAGTTAACATCTTTTATATTAGTTTTTCTGATACTGACCTGCATTTTTAACAGAATATTGTCAAAGCATTAAAGTATTCATTTTAAATGTAATTTAATTAAATACTGAGTAACAAATGAAGTGCAACCAGTTGCTTATGTTATAATAAATTTTAGAATACATATAATAGTAAACCACAATATCAAAAAGCCATACTATTACAACTCCACTTATATTTAGGAGAATTGTAATCCCCAAAATGTTAACTCTGATAATTGCTTCGGAAGTATATTTATATAATTTTTATCTTCTATATTTGATATCCATTTAGGATTTATGCCAATCAAATACTGTGTAATATTAAGGTTTGTTTTAGAAGTCAACACATAACTATAGTACTTAAGTTGCTCCATATTTGAAGATCTTATTACGTTCCCTGATGTTTCAGATTAAGTGGGTAGGTCAGAAAGTATCCACAGTATATTATTAAAATAGATACAGAAAGAATACCAAGTTACTTGGGAATCACTTTCCAACAAGTTAATACATTTAGTCCAATGGTCACATTCCGTTTGACAGAACTATGACACTGGCATGTTCATTACTGTCAATAGTAGAGGACATGGATGGGCAGTCAGACTCTCAGGTTACTATTCTTGAACTTTTCAATTCATAGAGACTTAACTTTAGGCAATATGTTCCTTTTATGCTATGCTGTGCAGAGAGTCAGCAATGAATATGTGTTCATGATAAACCTTCAGCCCACAAAAAAACGAAAACAGCATGCTGCTTGTCTTTATTACACAAAGAAACAGAGCAGCCATGTTAACAGCAGTTTAACTTATCAACATTTAACCCGACCAATTCAAACTTATGTAGTAGAAGCTTAGATAAACAATGCTCACACATGCATGGAGAAATACCACTGCTGCTAACACTTCAATAATGTAAAGAATTATTACAGAGATCTTTTAACTTGCATTGTAATTTATATGTCTACATATTTTTTTTTTTTGTTTTTACATTCATGTTGTTTTGACTTTGATTAGGAAAGGTTACTCTTGTGCTATGAAGTACTGTATTTCTAATGTAAATAGATTTAAAAATTACAAGGTGTTTGTGCCATAGTTTAGGAATAACGTATTTGTCTATTGTGAATGAGTGTGAGTTACTGTGTGAATGTGTGTATGCGTACCATTATGGCTATAATCCCATGCATTACATGTACAAATACATGAGAATATTAAATAATAGTGGACTCTACAGCAGATTGGAAGTGTCGGATTGGCATCTTTTGCAGAGTATGGCATCAACCCTGAAATGGACAGAGCAGGTCAGGAAACGTTATGTTAAACTGTATGTACATTAAAAGACAATATGGTGGTAACACCCATACAAAAGTTACATCTAAAAAAATTGGATTTAAAAAAATTAATTTTAATTTATAGTTAATACAGTTTTATTTTAAAATCTTAGTTGTTATCAGTTTGCTTAAATATTGTTTAAAATATTTATTTCCTCCCCAATGCTTTTTGTGTTCACTACAGCAATTTAGCGTTTATCCCATCATCTGGGCTGCTGGGCGAGGGCATGCAGATATTGTCCACATTTTAATTCAGCATGGTGCAAAGGTTAACTGCTCTGACAGAGTAAGTAATAAAACATGAAATGTGTACTTTAATTTCAGGATTCACTGCTGTAATCTCTGAATTTGCATGAGAAGTATTACCATATTTCATGTAATTGCATATTGTTCAAGTTCAACTTGGTGATGTATATACTTAGCTTACCATTTGGAAAATGCAGTGCTACATTCTTTTTTTTTTTTTTTTTTTAAACTAAAATGATTCAATTTTTACACAGTTGACGTAATATTGTGCAATTACACTTGTGCTTACTAACATTTGAAAAAAAGATTGTTTTCAGAAGTTCAGAATTTTTAAGATCAATGACCAGTGATTTAAATATGGTTGGAAATTTTAAAAGTGACAGTGTTTTAGTGAGTTAAGAATGGTTTACTCTTATGCTGTCCCACAATCCATTTAAATGATTTGTGTAGTTTTAAGTAAAAGAAAATTCACATTTTTCCTCTTATTCTGCTGCATAACAAATGCCAGTGTTTGTGATCATTGTCTTGCTGAAAGATTTACTCTTCTAGGCTTCAGATTTTTTGTTTGGAAACCTGAATAATGATCTCTTAACGGTTGAGGGTTTATTCCGAGAATTTGGCAGTTATTTTAATGATTAGGTTTTTTGACGTGTATAAAGTTGGGGCCTCCAGAACAAAGTGATTGAGCGTTTGTGCAAACGGCATGTTTCCTTTTTAATATTCCTATGGATTTTGCCTAATATTAAACTATTTTGCATTATTAAAAACTAATTTTGAGTTTCAGTCATTTGAAATAAAAATATCACAGTTAACATTTCAGTACAAAATTTGTTACTGTATTCAGTAAAAGTAAATGTTGGTTCAAAGATCTGTATATGTTTTCAAGGCACTGTAAACAACAAGATATTGTGAAGGATAAAAAAGTGTACATATGTATTGGTAGAATGTTAAACCTTGTTTTAATATGTTTATTTAATTTTTTTTCTGCAGTGAATCTCGTTCAGGTTTTGTTCTTAAAGATTAATCTGTGTACAAATCTTGCATTAGGATATTTTTTTTTTTTCAAATTTATTGTCAAGACCACTGAAGCGTCAAGTTATTGCACCACACATAAATGTTTCCATCAGTCTCATTTTGTATGTGCCACCACTTTTCATTGCTATATATGCATCATTTTAATCAAAATAGGAGTAATAGGTTGCACTCCCATTTCAAGAAAAAATTAAACATAATCTGTAGTAGAGGTATTTATAACTTTTGGATAAAAAGTTTCAGTTTAAAGAGTGTATGGTTGTGTCAGTCTTCGCCAAAGAGCCCTATAAGGTATAAAATATACATATGATACTTTAAGAACTACTGTATTTAAGCAAAAGAATAATGGTCATTAAACAAGTACAACTGCAGCAACAAAAATTCAAATATTTCAAATATTCTCAAGCTGTGGAGTTAGTTTTAAATTCAAAGAATGTGTTGTAGGTAACAAGAAGTATGAATTACAAAAATGCATTTAAAGATGTATTAAGGTGAAGTGTAATAACATATGCATAGTCTGTCATAAAAATAATGAGACTAGTTAAATATACTTTTACTACATATAAGCTTATTTGCATTGTTACATATTGGCTCATTAGCACCTGTAAACATGCTTGAAAAATGTCTTCTATTAGATACTGAAGAGTCATAATTGATGTACACAATTAATTCATTTCATAACATGCTTTGTGAACATTATTATCAAAATAAACGATATTCAGATCTCTTCATCCATTCCATTTCTTTCAGTTTTGTACCCAGAAGGCTATCTCAAATTAGTAAGAATAAATACTTTATTATCTTAGATTTGGCTGATTATAAACTCTTTGGTGAATCTGAATATTGAATATTGACAGCGTGTTATTGGCTGAATACTTCATCTTTTTTAACTCTCAGTGTATTGGCTATTGAATGCTATTGGCAATGTTCTAAAATTAATTTTTCTTTTAAAGTATGGAACAACCCCTTTAATCTGGGCTTCCAGAAAGGGCCACTATGAGAGTGTTATGCATCTGTTGGAAAATGGAGCTGATGTGGATCAGGAAGGAGCTGTAAGTCTTTTTTTTATACCTTTTTATGCTAATACTTTTCTTTTACATCAATTTGGTTTGACCATTTAGTCTTCTCATATATTTAAATGATACTGAACTTTATCCATCCATTACCAACCCACTATATCCTAACTACAGGGTCTGCTGGAGCCAATCCCAGCCAACACAGGGAGCAAGGCAGGAAACAAACCCTGGCTGGGGCACCAGCCCACCGCAGGGCACACACACACACACCAAGCACACTCTAGGGACAATTTAGGATCATCAGTGCACCTAACCTGCATGTCTTTGGACTGTGGGAGGAAACCCATGCAGACACGGGGAGAACATGCAAGCTCCATGCAGGGAGGACCGGGAAACGAACCCAGGTCTCCTTACTGCGAGGCAGCAGTGCTACCTACTGCACCACCATGCCACCTGATATTGAACTTTATGCAGAATGCAAATGTTTAAAGGTACACTTGGGTTTTTGTATCTATTACCATTGCTTACCCTCTTTTGGTTCATAATACACTGATAGATGTACTATTCGGTAGATTCAGAATAATATTTTAATATGGAAATTATTCTTTTGTTAATTTTCATTACTGTAGTTTTTACCTTCACTGAATTTGTAGGGACTAGCATGGTGGCATAGTTGTTAGCTCTGCTTTCCCACAGCTATAAAAATTTCTGATTTCAAATTCCGCCCTAGGGAGCTGCATTTGTGGATTTTCTTAAGCTCTTCCTTTATTTCTGTGGATTTTATCTGGGTGCTGCAGTGCCCTTCCTGCATCCCAAAGATATGCATGTTACCTGAAAGGGCAACTTTACATTGGTAGGCTCTTGTTAAGTAAGACTGTTTGCATGTGTTTGCCCTATAATGAACCTCTACCCTGTCTAGTGTTGATTTGTGCCTTCTATTCCGTTCCCCTGGAAGTGGACAAGAAGATGGAAAATGGAGGAACATATGGAGGAACTTATGTGCATTTCACCCTTTTTTCATTTTTGCTTCAGTAACTAAAAAATGTGAAGTTTGGAAATAAGGAAATTACTTTAAACATCTCCAAATTTATATGTAAATTATGAGCACATTTTAATCAGGGTGTATCCAAGCTGTTGATATAAACTATTTCGAAAACCTTTTCTCAAGTACAGTACAATATAATTTGTCAGTGTCTCTCTTTCCAGATATAGTCATTGGGCTTATAAATCAAATGAGAAAGAAGTTCTTTATTAAACTTCAACATGTAACCTATTTCCCCTTAAAATATAACAAACAGCTGTAGGTTAAATGACATGTATGTAATGGCATATTTTGAAGTTTTCTTTTCATGAGTGAATCCCACAATCCTAGTGAACACATGGAGTTTTAATAAGCAAATACACTATATGTGTATGCTTATTATCCCCTGTGTACATTGTTATTAATGAGGAAGGCTGTTTCTGAGCAAGCTGAATATTTAATGCTTACTCTGATACATTTTTAGGTTAATATACTGTAGTATCGTTGACACTGTTTTTTGTTCATTGTTCTAAAAAAGTAAAATGTTGCAGTGTCAGTATTTCATTGACCGCTTTATATGAATAAAGTAATCTCACACTCCTTGAATGTTGCAAGGGTTTATAGTTGTTAAGTTTTCAAAAGCCATGTTGCATTTTTGGCAATATAAGTTGGAAAGTGTAATAATAAGCAACTACCTTTATTCTGTGATGAAAATTAAACTTAACTTACATGTGATATTTATTGGTTAGTGAGTTTTGCATTTAAATACAAGACATTTAAAAGTCTTTGACGGTTGGTAAACTGGTCATACTGCTAGCAGCAGTGTTTCCTCCAAGATGACCCTGGAGTTTGCCTGCCAATACATAAGAATGCATTATAAACAAAGATTTTAAATGCATTTGGATTAATTTTAACTTTGGTTAGCAGTGCATCTCACGAACAATGTAGGAAATACTTCTTCATTTTCCACATGACCTGTAAATATTGTCAGTGCTGTAAGGCAAAAACTAAAGAATACTGTAAATTTTAATGGGATTGACAGGTATCCATGTGCAGGTAATTAGTTGTTTTTTATGAAAATACAGACTGATTTTGTACATGGTGTAGGTTTATCAAGTGGATGTGCTTTGCAGGCCATAATGTCATCTGTTATGTTGGCATTACATGAGAAGGGAGGACAACTGTAATCAATTGTTATGTGTAAATCAAACTGATTACTTACCAATATTATTCAATAAGAGAAAGCATAGAAGTTAAACAGTTCAAACATTATTAACTGTATTTGTAATACAGAGTGCAGGTAAAGTAGCCAGCTATGTGGACAAAAGTATGTACTTAACTTGAAACCTTTGACACCATATAATCTTTTGGGACAGAGTGTTGCTGTCACATTTTATCCATGAAGCAAATGCAGCCCACAGACTATGGTTTGGTTACTGAAAGCTATAAATGTCTGACTTGCAACCAGAGTCTCTGTTATTATGAAATGACTATATTTTATATTGCTTACCATGTTTCTTAGCTTTTGTTTTTGTTTGTGCAGTTCAATTATACCTTTAATGTCTTGCACGCCCTAGCATGTTAAACTCTAAGCAGCTTTGTGTTTGGTTTAGTAAAAATATCTCTTTGGTATGGGGTAATTAAATATAAGTATATGTGTGTGGTAATTGACCAAAATAAATCTTCTCTATACTAAACAATTTTCACAAACTGCTCTTTTAGGCCTGTTATGCTGTATCTGGTATATAGTCTGAGAAAGTCCAATTTAAATACATGGGCTCTTAGGGAGAATATTTACCTTGCATATGAATTATAGTTTGTATAAAAATAGCAGTTCAAACACAGTAGTGATGGAAAAAACCTGCATTGCTTTGTGTGCAGTATAATTTACTAAAGCTAGCATTTCAGTCTTTCAGCTTTATTATTGAGGCTGTCGCTTTTATGCAGCTGCCTATCATAAATATGTTAGCATTTTCACTAACAGCAGTGTTTTATTCCTTAAATCAAAAGAGATGTGTTTTTGCCTTTAAATTACTTTGCTTTGATTTTTAATTTGTACTCATTTTTAATTTGTGGGATAGTCTTTTTTTTTTTCTTGCCATCTTTTAGATTTTTTGCTTTACTTCCCCATAAGGGTGGTCAAGTTTGGATTATTATGCTTAGGTGGAGCTTGGCATACCTGTTATGTTTTTATCTGTCATGGTAATTAGAAACAATTTGTGATCAAGATTATGATTTTGTTGTATATACAAATTTATGAGTACTGTACTAGCAAACAATTCTCCAAAACCGCGAAAGGGACATAGTTGAATTTACAATTCTAATGCAGCACACCAGATCCATATGTTTACTGCATACCATCTTGTGCGTCAGTCTCATGCGTAAGTATCTACAAATGATTTACAGATAAATAAAATCATTTTTATTCACTTGCAGCTTAGTATTCTAGAAAGAAGGTTAGGCAACCAGCATTATGCAATTGTAGCTCATAACCTTTAAACTGAATAGGTCACTTTATTCTTACAAATCAAAACATACTGTTCAAAAATCTTGGTCTTTTCCATAAAATGCCGTCAGTATTAGCTGAAGTTACTACCAGAGATTATCTGGTTGTTGGGTGCAGACAGTCTCTGTCAGTATGTGGCAAACGATTTTCAGTATTATATTTATTATGCCATCATCTCAAATTTTGTAAAAGATAATATGTAGTTATAAAGCAACAAAATACTCTCAAAGGTTTAAGCATTTTTCTGTTAATTCTAGGCAAAGAAAATATTATAATTGGCTGAAGTGTAAAGAAAAATTCAGTATAGCACAAATAACTCAGCTTACAGAACTGTGTTTAATATTCAATTCAGAAAAATCTTGACTCTTCTGTGTGAGTTATTAGTGTGCAGAGAGGAAAGTGTGACCTTGGCAGCATCTGGTGCAAGCCAAGAGCCAATCCAATTCAAGTGTACCAGTCTAAAGGAAGGAAGAATAACAATAAATGGTAAATTACTTTACAACCCCTAGTTACAGTTGATGGTTATTTGAAAGAAAATAATTAGCTTCAGTCAGTGGAATTTTCATATTGCATATCTTAAAATACAAACTTAAAAGTTAAAAGTGTTTTGATGTTGCTTTTGGCTCATATTGGATTTTTGAAATTGTTGATTTTAGTTTTACAAGCTTTCCATGTCTATTATGAGTACATACTAATATCCATCCATAAAGTGCCTTGCCTGTGCAAAATTAATAAAAACAAATTCAGCAGATAGATGTAACCAAATAGAATGCCATGAATACTAATAGCATACTGGCAGCACACAGCATCAATATTCTAATCCAGCTTGCTTTTCTAAGCAAAAGTGTGATGAGACATGCATAAAAAGTGAAGTAAAACAGTGTAAATTTTCAGATACTACTTATTCAAGTATTTAAACACAGTTTGCATGCTAATCATACATTTCTGTATTGGATTTAGCACCACATGTAAAATGTGATCCAAATCTTCTGATTATGTGAGTTTATACTTTTATACTTCTCTAAAAAGATTAGATGTGTCACATATGAGTGAAATAAATCTGAATTAAAATTTGGTGATAATTTAGCCTTTTCATGCTTTAGAAGTAGAAAGCATTCAGAAATCAGATGAACTGTGTTAAATCTAGGAAATAAATACTTAGAAAAATAAGCAGCAGAGTTCATTGTTTCATATTGTTTTTATTGTGTGAAATGGGCATAACATGTCAGTAGTTACAGGTAATGTTACTAGGATTGAAAATATCAAAGGAAATACATCATTATGACAAAGTTTTCACAAGAAAGCTCAAAGAAGCTGATGATCATTTACAAAAATATTAGCACGATTTTTTTCCCATTTTTACAATTTTTTTTGAGCTCAAATATTTTTGTGATCAATTTTTTTTATTAAACCAGAAAAGTAAAGTAAAAATTTTAAAAATGTGGCGTCTTTCTGTAAGCTTCAGTATGAAAGGGCTTTGTGACTTAATTTGTGAAATTTATTCTAACTCTATTAGATTAACAAGAAAGCAGTATAACTAGCCGATCTTCCAAGTCCACTGTAAAGCATTTACAGTACACTATAAACCTTCTAAACATGGTACAGTATATATATATATAAAAACAATTTGCTCACAGAATTCCTTACATAGCCTTCTGCTCCACCTTGTGGATAGAAAAATATTGCAATGTTTTTAATACTAGATGAGCAGCTGATTAAGAATGGGAGTTATTCTAGAGTGGGACAATGCCAGGTTTTAACCCTGGAATATCCTCACCCAAAGTTGTATATGGATACTTGCTCCAACTTGCTGTACTGTGTTATGAAGCAAGTTATGTAGTAAATGCTATATATATTGTATAATATAATATTTTAGTGCATTTTATGTGTTGAATTGCACTTCATTTTGGCAAGGATAATACTTCATATTTGGCATTTTAGCTAAGGCATAAACTTTGAACACAGTTATGCCACTGATATGTGTGAAAAGCAATTTTGTATATTTTACTTCTTAGTTATTTTGCCCAACTGTCTCTGAGAACACTACAACAGCTTAATGTCAAAAACTCATAAGGAGCAAAATTTCAGGTTTCTGAAAATAGAACAATTTTGATTAGAATATCCCATTCTGCCCAAGAAACCTTGTCAGTCCCATTGCCATAATTCCTCTAAAATAACATCAAGTTGATTTTTGTGGGTCTGTAAAGTCCTACTGTCTATCATACTACTTATTCAAATAATACTTATACAAATAACAACTTGGAACAGTTGCTCAATTTCCAATAATGTCACTCTTTAATCTCTATATATTTGAATGTAAATTGGAATTGGTCTAGTTGCTCGCATTCTTTAATGCTAGCATGTTTTTTGTTTTTGTAATTTGGAGACCATAACTGTGCTTAGTATTCCAAACAAGGTCTCACTAATGTAATGTACAACTTAAGTGTAACCTCCCTTGACTTATTCTGTACACTTCAAACTATATACCTTAACAGCATATTAGCCTTCTTAATGGCTTCTGGATGTAGAAGGTGAAGAGTCAAGTACAATTCCTCATAGTATGTACTTCCAAATATGTCAAACCACCAATTTTGTGTTAGAATTTAACATTCTTAACTTCCTGTATGCAATAATTTAAAACTATTTATATTGAAATTCATTTGTTATCAATTTGCCCACCAGTTTTAATAGCATCCTGAAGAAGTACTTTGCCCAAAACCCTTTACTTCCTGTGTTAAACTAATAGGTCATGCCTTGAACTGTCATTTTTTTAGTTTTGTCACAAGCCTCTCTTGTGGGACTTTATCAGAAGGTTTGTGGAAAATCATTATAAATAATATATACACTTGTCTTATTTTATTCTTTTCTGCTTCCTGATAGAATTCAATTATATTAGTGAAACATGATCTATCATGTTCTGTCTATCTATCTGAACCTATGTTGACTGTTTACTAATTCAGCTATTGTTGACGGTTTGCTCAGTTTTTTCTTCAATAATTTGTCTCCTTTGAACATGGAATCGTCAAAAGTCATGTACTGAGATAAGCCAGGGCAATGAGAACATGTACGAAGGCAAAAGTATGGTGCAAAGTGCAATAGTGCTTTTATTCTACAAAACAAAGTGCAAAGCAAGTGCAGTGCACCTTCCATTAGATATGAATAAATAAGTCAATAACTAATCTTTTACAAATAAAAGCAGGTGCTTCTTTGCGAAGGATAAAACAGACATAAATAAGCAATTAAAGTTTTCTTATAAAACTAAGGCTAAAAGAAAATTCTGGTAATAAAAACAAGAAAGATTGGAGTTCTGTTCATTTACCTGGCCGCCAAGGTTCAGCTCTTATCGTGACCATGGATGCTTGCCTTCACTGGTGTTCCAGTACCTCCACTCCTGCTTCCATGGGCATTCTAGTGATTTAAAGTTCACCAGACTTCTGGCCAACTTTCCCTGCGATCATGGGTGCTCGTCTCATTTGTCACTCCAGTACTCCTAAGCCAGTTTCTGTTGGCTCTCTACTGCTCATCTGGTCTCTCCATACCTTCCACCCAGACCTGCTCTACTCAGACAATTACTCAGTTAGGCAGTCTCTTACTGAGCCAGCACCATCAAAATCTATAAAATTATCACTCCTTTTTGTTTCTTTCTTGTCCTTTTCTTCATCTATCTTTTTCTGTTTCCTTGTCCTGCTCAGCCTTTTCTTTATAATGCTATTGATGCATGTGCAAAGATTACTGACTCCAGAGTGCTCATAAGACAATTAATTGAACCACACACGTCTGTCCATGAATGCACAATCAGCCAATCACCCAACCAACCACGCACTGCCATGCTACCACTCACACCTTCATCCCTCTGGAGCCCAAGCTTTGTTTGTATAGTTAAAACTGTGCATCATAACGGACCCTAAAGTCCTTCACCACATGTTACATTTGCTATTTTCCAGGCTGTAGGAATTTCCCCCATGTATATTGATTTTTCAAAATGCACATCACATTTTTATCTATGTACTTACTAACCTCCTTATGCTCTCTAGAATAAATGTTATCCTCCTGCAGTGACTTGTTTTTTAAATGAGCAGAACTTGTCTGTCTGCAATTTCCAATTCAGTGAGTACCTCCTTAATAGTCTCTGTATATCCAGGGAGTTTATTGTTGAATTTACATGTAAAATGTTTAGTAGTTTGATAATCCTTCATAATGTTGTAGTTCTATGCATGACTGTACAAACTGCTGTTTATACAGTAGTTAAATAAATTTTTTTGAGATTACTATTAAAATTAAATGTTTATTTAGATCCAGATGTTGTATTTTATTCAGGAGTTGCTCTGTAATTGATCTAACTGTTCTTTTTTTACCCCTAGAATTCCATGACAGCTTTGATTGTTGCTGTCAAGGGTGGGTACACGGATGTTGTAAAAGAAATCCTCAAGAGAAATCCAAATGTCAATATGACTGACAAAGATGGAAATACAGCACTCATGATTGCTGCAAAGGAGGGCCATACTGACATTGTACAGGATCTCCTAGATGCAGGGACTTACGTCAACATCCCAGACAGAGTAAGTTCTGTAGCATCCTCCAGCCTGCTGTTTGTTCCATGCCAGCCGCATCACCAACTGTTTGATGGTACTCCTATTAATTAATAAACTTGAGCAATTTTAATCTATGTGTGAAATGTGTTGGACTTACAAGATACCACATTGACAAGTTATAGTGATACAAATTATTAGTACATTCTTCAAGAATATCTTGTAAAACTGAGCTTTTTATTACTTTCTTCTTCACTAACTATATTTTTTTCTGTGTGTGTGTATATGTATGTGATTCTCCCCCATTTTAATGAAGGAGGTATGAGATTGTTACTTGCAGTGGCTATGCTGCATGAAAAATGTGTGCAGGAATAACTTTTTCATATTCCACTAATTGTGTCATGTGCAATTTTTGCTGCTTTTAGCGAGGCACTTGTGTTTTTTGTGGAACCAATGCAAGGTTCACAGTCCTTGGAAAAAATACAGTCTTGCCTGCTTGCTTAGCCACAACCTTTGTATTGTAAATTGCAGATTAGGTGCAGAGGCATGGATATTTACCTGATTTCAGATTGTCAGCTTTTGACTTTGAACATACTTACATTGCTCATAATTTATATAACTTTTATGTGCATATTAGTAACAAAATATATTATGTATTGGTTTATTTTTTCAAAACTATCTGAATTCCTCTGCTGTTTTAGTGCATGTTTCTCTGTACCATGTGTGTTTAAGTTCTAAAATAAACCGAGAGCAGGTGATGGTTGTGTTCCATTCAGGGTACTATTTTACTCATTTCTGTGAGTTGTGTGACAGAATATATAGTCGTTATATTAAATCATCATCCTTGCTTGCTATTGATTAAGGACAAGAAAATCATAGTATAATGCTGATAGCCATTAGAGTATAATGTTTTTACAGTGATTTAAGACACTTTCTGTTTTTGGTTAACGTAATCACTTTTTGGTTAAATTGTTTTAATCATAATTGTTATTTGCACCTCTAGTTATAATTAATAACAAATGGTATTGTCTTTTTTCAGAGTGGAGATACAGTACTGATTGGAGCAGTCAGAGGTGGCCATGTGGAGATTGTTAGAGCTTTGCTTCATAAATATGCTGATATTGACATCAGAGGACAGGTAAACAGTGGATTTGTATACTTGCTTTTACTAAGTGTGTGTCTGTTATGCATTAGTTAACAATAACTTTTTAAAAATGTGCTTAAGTTGTTGTTGTGCATTTTTTTAAAAGATGGTGATTTGTTATCTTTATCATCCTTGTCCTGTTTTTTAGGATAATAAAACTGCATTGTATTGGGCAGTGGAGAAAGGAAATGCTACAATGGTGAGAGATATCCTACAGTGCAATCCTGACACAGAAATTTGCACCAAGGTATGGTATATTAAACACTTTTGTATTGATACTACTATTTCATGCTAAAAATGGCACCAATGTTATAAACTTTAGAGTAACTGATCTCCTTACTGATCTCCTTCTTTTCAGGATGGGGAAACACCATTAATTAAAGCCACTAAAATGAGGAACATTGAAATAGTAGAGCTTCTGCTTGACAAAGGAGCAAAAGTATCTGCAGTGGACAAGGTATTATTTTATTTAATATGGCAGATAATGTAATAAAGAAATATGCACTTAGTCATTATAGTAGTTATACTGTATTTAACATAATACATTATTTTAGACTCCTATTAAAATTTTTAAAATTATGACATTCAGGTTAAGCTCTGACATTTGACTATAAAATGAGTACTATTTGCACAAAAATGTTAATACTTTTGTGAATCTAGGCTAATTTAATAATTAAAATTTAATATTAAACTAAACTGAAATGTTTGTTTGGATGCACTTAACAGATTAAGAAAAAATCCGCTGTTGTACAATCACATATTTTTACTTGGTTTATTTATCAATAAGTATAATCTTGGTTTATAATACCAATAAATTAAACTAATTCACATTTGTCCTTCTGAGGCAATATTTGTAAATCCGTTGCAAAGGAGCCCAAAAAGTTGCAGCATATATTGCTTTCAGTCAGTTTTACTGCATTCCATTTCTGAAATAATCAGACAGAATTGGCACTTATTTAGAAAAACCACAAGAAGCGGAGATGTCTGCCACCTTGAGAAAAGTGGAAATCTGCCAGTTTAAGATTAACAATCAAAATACTCTTAAGGTTAAAAATTCGATAGATCTGTGTAACACTATTCTGCTGAAATTCCAGTGTCTTGACCTAGTTCTGAGTAATATCCTGCATTCCCCATGATTTAGCTAAGTTCATGAATTTTAGAATTTATATAGAATCCTTTAGCATGTAGCAAACTGCACCACTTTGACCAATTAATATGACATGGCTAAAAATGTTTATTTTTCTTATGATTGATTTATTTTCCGTTTGATTATTTGAGAAAAATATTTGGCACCTTAATATATTTTAATTGAATTAGAACAATTGTTAAAACTAATTTTTGCTAATCAAAAGGTTACTTAAAAATGCTTGACTTGTTTTGCAGAAAGGAGATACTCCTCTACATATTGCTATTCGTGGGAGAAGCAGAAGGCTAGCTGAACTGCTGCTACGAAATCCAAAAGATGGGCGACTTCTTTACCGTCCAAATAAAGCAGGAGAAACACCATACAATATTGACTGCACCCATCAAAAGAGCATTTTAACACAGATTTTTGGTGCTAGTAAGTTCAGTGAATGTATAGCTATGTGGTGGGCTATCGTGAGTCTGAAATATTAACTTTTTTATGTTTATTAAGGTGAAAGAACCTTCAGAATACTGCTGGATACCAGATTCTTGCTTAGTACATATTACTAATTTTGTGTATGTACTGCTTTTGTAAACTGTGGAGGCAGATGTTAGTCTGTACTGGATTCACTACTTGTGTTTACAACACTTGAGCAGTGACTTTAAGAATAAGATTAAAGTACAAGCAGTCAAAATGAATTTCCTCTAAAGGGCAACAGGACTTTCTGTCTATGGTAGAGTTAGGCGCTGCACTAACAGGAGACACACAAGCAGACTTGGGATTGTCTGGAGTGAATATAACTTTGAGATGGTGTGGAATACTCGGTGAGGGGATGCAGTGGCATGCAAAAATTTGGGTATCTATGCTTAAAATGTCCATTGCGAGTGGTTAAGTGAGCAGAAGATGAACTGATCACCAAAAGGCATAAAGTTAAATATGACACATTTTAATTCAGCATTTTATGCAAGATTAGTGGTTTTTTTTTTGTACAATTGTACAGTGAAAAGAGGAAGGTACCATGCAAAGGTTTGGGCACCCCAAGATATTTGAGGTCTCGCATAATGTTTACCAAGGTCTCAGACTTTAATTAGCTTGTTAGGACTATGGCTTGTTCACAGTCAAAACCCCAGGGAAACCCCAGGTGATGCCAATTGCAAAGCCATATAAGTTCTCTGACTCCTCAAACCTTGTCTGAGCAATCAGTAGCCATGGGCTTCTCTAAGCAGCTGCCTAGCACTCTGAAAAATAAATTAATTGATGCTCACAAAGCAGGAGAAGGCTACAAGAAGGTAGCAAAGCATTTTTGGTAGCTGTTTCCTCAGTTTGTAATGTTATTAAGTAATGTCAGTTAACAGGATCTTTGGAGATCAAGTTGAAATCTGGGAGACCAAGAATACTTTCTGAAAGAACTGATCATTGGATTTCTAGAAAGATGTATAAAACCCCGCGTTTGACTGCAAAAAACCTTCAGGAGGATTTAGCAGACTCTGGAGTGGTGGTGTACTGTTCTACTGTGCAGCGACACCACAGCAAATAAGACCTTTATAGTAGAGTCAGCAGAAGAAAAGCTTTCCTGCATCCTAGTCACAAAATTCAGTACATGAAATTTGCAACTGAACATCTAAACAAGGGCGGCACGGTGGCACAGTGGTAGCGCTGCTGCCTCGCAGTTAGGGGACCGGGGTTTGCTTCCCGGGTCCTCCCTGCGCGGAGTTTGCATGTTCTCCCTGTATCTGCATGGGTTTCCTCCGAGTGCTCTGGTCCCTAGTGTGTGCTTGGTGTGTGTGTGTGCGCGCACGCACCTGCCCGGGGTTTGTTTCCTGCCTTGTGCCCTGTGTTGGCTGGAATTTGCTCCAGCAAACCCCCCTGACCCTATAGTTAGGATATAGCGGTTTGGATAATGGGTGGATGGACATCTAAACATTTTGGAAACAAGTCCTGTGGACAATTTAAGTCAAAATAGAACTTTTTGCTCACATGAGCAAAGGTGTATTTGGAGGAAAAAAGGGTGCCAAATTCAAGGAAAAGAACACCTCTCCAACTGTCAAGCATGGGAGTGGATCGATCGGTCATGCTTTGGGCTTGTGTTGCAGTCAGTGGTAGAGGGAAGAATGGATTCAAATAAATACCAGCACATTCTGGAATCAAACATTACACCATCTGTTAAAAGGGGGATGTGTCCTTCAATAAGTTATTTACTGGAAACACACCTCAAAAACTACAACTGAATACCTCTAGAGGCACAAGTAGTTGGCTTTTCCAGTGGCTGTAACAGTCACCTGACCTAAACATCATTGAAAATCTTTGGATTGATCTCAAAAGAGCTGTGCATGCAAGATGGCTCAAGAATCTTTCAGAATTCGAAGCCTTTGGCAAGGACGAATGGGCGAAAACACTCCAAGTAAGAATTAATTGGACGGCTCTTAGTTGGGCCAAAGGGGTTGTTACTAAGTACTGACCATGTCAGGTGCTCAAACTTTTGCTTCATTTTTTTTGGTATTTGTACTTGTGAATGATCGAAATAAAATTATAATCTTCCTTAAAATTAAAGAACTGTGCCATCTTTAATTTTATTGCTTTTGGTGATCATCTTCTGCTCACTTAAATATTCACAGTGAGAGACATTTTAAACAAGAGTACCCACACTTTTGCATCACAAGCCTTCAATAGACAATGTCGTCTATGCGTTTTGATTAGGTGATTTTCTCTCTGTGTGTTTCTTATATTTTCAAAAAATATGCAGCTATATAGCCAGAATGTTTTTATTAATATTAATTTTATAAACCACCTTTTACAGTGTGCATTACAAGCTTTGAGAAAGTTGCATTGCATTTAATTACTATTTTATTATGATCTCCACTGTAATAAAATAAATGAGGAAATGTCTAAAAGATGCAAGGTATCAGCTAAGATGAACACCATTTAATTCACCTTGCAGCAAATAATTAGTAAATAATTAATATAAATTAATATATAATTAATAAAAAGTAAGATTACCCCCTTAATTGTTTTCTCTCACCAAGCCAATTTGCCAGACCGCATGTAAGCCAAAATTAAAACCTAGGCAAAAAGTTAACCGTCACAAGTTGAATTAAAGAGCATTGTTTTAATAATTCAATAAGTAGATAAAGGTTGTGAATCTTGAATTTAAATTTATTGGGGCCGAGTGTTTGGAGGCGTATTACCTAAAGAGAGTTTTTTTTTAAAAAAAAGTAAACTGCAAAACATGCATCAACAATATCAGGTGCTTTTAAAAGTACAAAAACGGATGTCCCTTTTTTGTAAGACAGTCAGCAATCTGCTTCTTTGTAGATGACCGCAAAACACATTGGACCTTTTGATCATAAATAAATAATTTTGTCCCAAGTAACTCTATATTAAGTCTTTTCTCTGTTACAGGCTTGGTGAACTGAATTGCCCCTACTAAAGAGTCTGTAAAACAAAAGACCAGAAGGGTACTGTATTTTTTTTTTGACCCACTGATTGTAAGCTCTGAAAAAAGTGTAGAAAGAACAATCAGTGTCACCAAGCATTGCCAGGGTTTCTCCTGCCAAAGTACTAAACCTGAGAATAATGAAATGTCCTCTTTGTGTGCCACCATGAGGATGATTCCCAAATGAGGCATCAATGAAAATAACTCATCTCATTGACTTCCCTCTTCCTAGGTGTTGAAACACCAAGGCAATTTTCACAGAATTAGGCTGGCTTCATGTATTGTTTGAACAGTAACATTTTTTTTGTGCTGGATGCCAAGGTGCAGGCATCAAACATTACATCAGGTCTGCTTTGTCTGGCATCCCAGAGAATCTGTTCTGTTTTTGATTTTAGGTGTCCCAGTTCTATACACTGAGGTGTGGGCTTCTCTTTTCATGACTCTAGAAAGTTCTATGGCAATGGGTTGAAGATTCTCTGTTTAGGTTTTTTGCTATATACGTATTAATATTACTCTATTTGAGACTTACGATTTCCAGGACTACATAGTCGAAGTGATCATACCCTTCATGACCAACCTGGAAAGCTGAACTGAATTATGGATGGACATAGAAAAAAAAGTTAATGTGTACCTGCCCATATAAAATCATCCACATGGCATGCAAGGATTCCAGGCACAGTACCATCTTCATTCAGCCAGCAAAAAACTGCAGGGTCAACTTGTGAAACATTTCCACCTGTCTTCAGCATGATCTCCTTTACTTTATTATACCAGTAAAATGATGCATCTGTGAGACCATTCACACATTTTCTGAGCCTCAGTAGGTGAATGAATATAAATATCCCAAGACATTTGATGTTGCAATGATACAACTCCTTTGCTGTTAGCTACAAACTTTATACTCAGCTGACCAAATACACACAAGTGTGCAACACCCAAGAAAACCTGCTCACTCAAATACCCTGGCTGTACTACTCCTAATAGGGATGCAGTACCATAATACTATAAATAGGAGCAAATATATAAACTATACAACTTAACACCCCCTGACTCGGCACTGCATTAAGCAGTTTAGAAAATGACATGACAACATGCATGGATCACTTAACATTAAGGTATCTAGACAAGCATGAGATCTGTGTTTGGCTCAAGTATTTTCCCTTAGATCTGGTAAAAAGTAAAAGCATTTTAAGTAATCCCTCAGATATGAATCATTAATCTCATGCTCTAGTTTTAGCAAAGTTATGCTTCAAATAGAAATCAGATATTACATTTTTATTGTCTAGTGAAGAATTCATGTTATTATTTTTTATCTTATTTTCATCTGTTATACATTAAACAGATTTGTGTTTACTGTGTATATTTTTTTAGTATGAAAATAAAAATATTCCAAACATCATTGATACCTATACCTAGAAAATGTTTTACTGTACTGTTTGTTTTGTTCTGTCTTGGCACTTGGGTGTAATAACAAATATGCTTTAATTAAACAGGGCATCTTTCACCTACTGAATCTGATGGGGACATGCTTGGTTATGACTTGTACAGCAGTGCTTTAGCTGACATCCTTAGCGAGCCAACTATGCAGCCTCCTATTTGTGTAGGTCTGTATGCACAGTGGGGAAGTGGAAAATCTTTTCTTCTTAAAAAGCTTGAAGGTAAGCTTGTCTTGGGACTTGTAAAATTTATAGATATTTCTGCCTCTTTATATTAGAGCTTATTCATGTATTCTGTATGTTTGGGGAAATACTGAGTAAAAGATTCAATGGTGCAAATTTAATAGTTTATACTAGGCAGTATCATTTAGTTATAATGATCATTGTCTGTCTTTGGCCAAGTTGGCATGCTACTCTCCACATTCCCTTCATCATTTTTCCATTTTGTTAGTTACCTTTAATGATGAAACCCATTTTTATGTTTGCTGCTTCTTTCATGCAATTTTGTTTTGGTCTGTCTCTTAGGCCAATTTTATCCACCTTCATGGTACTTGCACCTTTCTATTTAAGTAATGTTACGCAGTATACTGGTACTAAAAATGTACTAATTTGCCTAATTTTAAAAGGGTGCTATTAGCAGCATTGTGCAAAATTTGTCAATCTTGCTACATGAACATGTGACTGAGATTGCTTTATGCTGCCTTTAAAAAAAAAAAAAAAAGAACCAAAACAGAGTACTTAGATGTGAAAATTCTCTGCAAGGGGTGTATGGAGTTGGATTCTTACAAAGTAGGTTGTGCATGGATTTTTGGCAGTAGTCTAATTGATAGCAGTGCTGCATCTGTGTTATTAGCAAGAGGCAACACATCAAATTTCTCCAAATATTTAGACTTTGCTCACCCCAATGTCTTTCATGGAATCGACAGGTGTGAAATGGTATTTACAGTAAAGCAAGAAAAGTTAAGATTAATGTATTTCAATGAGTTGACAAGTGCAGCATCCTCCCATAGTGCAAGATCACAAAGAAAGCTTTCCTGAGCTTGTTTGATGAATAAACACAAATACAAACTACTTTAAACCTAACTGTTGTTATTTTGCAAAGTGTGATGCAACACGTCATACTTAATAGCGTTAATCTGCAATGTAGACCATGCATTGCACACACTGTTTTTAATTACTGAGCATTTCACTTATATGTGTGAGTATGCTCTTGTGTGATTTGTTCTCTAAATAGGAGTATAAGAGTGGCTTAGGAAAAAAAACTTTTAAGCATTTAACTGGAGCATTTCTATTTATTTAGATGAGATGAAGACATTTGCTGGACAACAGATTGAACCTCTTTTCCAGTTTTCTTGGCTGGTTGTGTTCTTGACATTACTTTTTTGTGGAACTGTTGGATTCATCATTGGATTTGCAGTGGACCCAAAACTTGGAACTGCTATAGGGCTCAGCTTGCTGGCAATGTTATACATATTTTTTGGTAGGTACCCATATTTATATATTGTAGTTATATTGAAATTATTTTGCACATGTGGCAACTTGGAACAGCACTAATTATTTTTGTGTCTGTTACAGTTGGAATACCTTGGACTGTCTTGATTCCTGTATGACATACCCAGTACACAATTTTTCTCTCATTCCTATTGGCTCCCAATTTTTAATAATGGCAAATATATAAGGATATGGGAGTTATCCTAACTGCTTTTCTGTCCAGGCAGTGAACTGAGCTAACATGTTACTCATTTGGTATTTTTTTTTGTAGTCAAGGCAAGGCAAACCATGAAACTGTTATTTATAATAAAGTAACTTTCACCTTTTGGTTCTTTCAAACTTTAATTCATGATATATTTAATTAGCATGAAATCTTCCCAATGCTGACTTTATTTGCCTGACCCATGACCATCTCCAGGCTGGAGTACATCTGTGTTTAACCTGCATATTATTTCTATATATGCATGGAAATATGCTGAAAGTATGGTTTCCTTCCACTGTCAAGAAAAAAAAAACATGTTAATAGAATTCATGAACTGATTAATTTTTTTTGGTGCATTCTTGTGACCTGCAATGGGCTTACATCAGTTTTTGAGTAGGTCACTGTGGCTCTCCATAATTCTGTCATGGAAAGACAGGATCCAGAATTTTGAGGGATTAGGTGGACAACCTACTCGAACTTGTACGTTTTTAGTAGAATTTTACATCTGAATTTTTAAACTTTTTTTTATATATTTAGTCACATATTAAAACTTCGTGGTTGATTGCATAAATTCCAGGTCAGTCAGAGGGCTGAATTCAGACACCCCGAAAATCAAAGTGAAAAAATGATATGGCAGGCCAGCCAGTTTTGCCGAAATTTCATTGCAGCAATTCAAAATTGTACTCAGTAGTTTGTATGGCCCCCGCATATTTGTATGCATGCCTGAAAATGTCCTAATTAGGCGACGGATGGTGTCCTGGGGGATCTCCTCCCAGTTCTGGACCAGGGCATCACTGAGCTCCTTCACAGTCTGAGGTGCAACCTGGCACCGTCAGATGGGCCAAAACATAATGTCCCAGAGGTGCTCTGGTTGATTTATGTCAGGTGAGCGTGGGGGCCAGTCAATGGTATCAATTCCTTTGGGCCCTCAGGCCACCGTCATGAAGTCTGTTTCTGATTGTTTTGTCAGAGACATTCAAAGCAGTGGTCTGCTGATGGTCATTTTGTAGGGCTCTGGCAGTGCTCATTCTGTTCTTGTTTGCCCAAAGGAGCAGATACCGGTCCTGCTGATGGGTTAAGGACCTTCAACGGCCCTCTTCATCTCTCCTAGATTAACAGCCTGTCTCCTGAGACTGTGCTGGGAGACACAGCAAACCTTATGTCAATGGCACGTATTGATGTGTCATCCTGGAGAAGTTGTACTACCTGTGTCACTTCTGAAGGGTCCAGGTATCGCCTCGTGCTACTAGTAGTGACACTGATCATAGCCAAATACAAAACTAGCGAAAAAACAGATGAGGAGGGGAAAAATGTCAGTGGCCTTCACCTGTTAAACCATTCCTGTTTTGTGGGTTGTCTCATTGTTGCCCCACTAGTGCACCTGTTGTTAATTTCATTAACACCAAAGCAGCTGAAACTGATTAACAATGTCCCTCTGCTACTTAACTGACCAGATCAATATCCCAGATTTTTCGTTCACTTCATGCTATACTCTGATTAAAAAGTGTTCCTTTAATGTTTTGAGCAGTTTATATTCTAACTTAATTGAGCACTGTAGGATAAATGTTACCTGTTAACGGCAATTTGCTCGATTTCAGCGTTTTTAATCTAAGTAACGTTTTTCCACCCCTAATTTTCCTCAATTTTCAAATTTCTAAGTACCTTCCTAATAATTAGTCTGTGTAGTTGCTGGGAAGGTAATGACTACTTCAAATGTGAATTAGAGCATTTATTTGGTCACTCTCTGTATGTTCTAGTTTGCCCTTTGTATTCCTAATGTACTTCCTTCTTGACCAATATTTTTTACCAAATGCATGACGTATTTCTTTAGGTTTAGAGGTTTCTCCTCTGTATACTATTTATACATGCCCTTCCATCAAATGGGATAAACTTGTGATATATCAATATGTAAATTAACAGCCAGATTGCAACCATTCTTTATATTATACTAGCTGGCCTGATCCACAGTAAGAAGTGAATTATTGGTTCATTATTTAAATTTAGGTTCAGATGTGTGAGCTAAGCTCCCTTAAATTGTTGCAGAACTGCTTTCACTTTCAAGCTATGCTTTGTTTAATTGTAGATGCCAGACAGGCAAGCATTAGCTTATACAGACAGGTGTTGTTTTTTATTTTGTCCAGTACTGCTTGAAAACTTCAGTGTAACCACAAAGTTGAAAAATAAAATTAATGCTTAGACTGTATACTATTTGTGATAACACTTTGTTATGACATATGTGTTACAACTGTTTGAAGTGGTTGCTTAGTATGGTTTCAAATACAACAGAGAAACACCAGTGAGCTTGTTTGGTCTAATGGTCAAGGACTGTGCCCCCAAACTGTAAAAAAAATAAATAAATATAAAATAAAAAATAACTCCACAGACTATTTTGTCCCTATCCCCTCAACAAAATATAACGGACATGTTTGATTAAAGAAAAAGTTAAATAAATTAATGGGAATCAATCCCGGATTAATGGCTTCAAAGGAAATTAGGCTAACCATTGTGCTACCTTTGCAAATTGTCTAGTGCTGCATCTTGGTTGACATATCACACCATAATATTTATTAATAACTTGTTCTGCCCTCTCTATGCCCCAGGGGGCCATTGCAGTGCTATATTACCTGTACTCTAAATTGGACTATTTCTGAGTTATTCCCTACTCTTCATGAAAATCTGTGCTGCCATTTTTATATGATGCTTGAACAAACTTCCTTACATACAAACTCAATCAGATGCCAACATGGTTTTATTTATATAAATTTGTATTTGTGCACATATATAATATGAAATTAGTTTGAAGTTTGAAAAGCTGAAGTATGATTTTTGATTTTGTAGTGTGGCTCTGTCGATACCACATATAAATAGAGTTGAACCTGGGATGGCATTGGGTGGAAGAGAAACCACCAGCACAGGGAATGTGTATGCCTTAGAAGTTTGCCTCTGTATAAAAAGTATAAATCTGGCTTGGCCTATAGTATGCACTCTTTTTGATTTGATTAGTTAACATCTGTACTGTGACCTGAAGATTGTAAGAAAGTTTAACAAGTAATAAATTTGAAAAACAGCATATTAAAAGTCTGTTTTCAAGGTGCACTGGAGTTGTGAATGCAGCCTCCATTTTTTCCATCCCACATTTGAAAAATGTTGGAGGAATAAATATGAAACCTTTCTAATTGCTGTTATGAGCATAGGTGACAGCCTTTGCAGAAATAATAATTATTTCTATTACAATTATTTAACAATGTTATAACTTTTCTTGAGGTAGCATTGCCATATATACTTTGAGCACAGGTTTCCTACAGTGAATATAGTAAAATAATGCCCACTCCCTAGTTACATGAGAAATCTTCAGCAGGATGTCCTGTATTTACTACATCCTTTTGTATGCTCAGGTATGCAGTTCTTATCTGGTGAACACAAGAACCAGACAAACTGTAAAAATGGCATGGATGAGTGCATTTTTTAAGATGACAAACTACAGAAGCCCTGGATTTGATCTCTTTCTACTGAAGTCTTTAGAATCATATTGTAGTGCCCATGTCATTGTAAATAATGGTGTGCTCCCTGTCATAGAGCCATTTGCAGATTTCTAGGCTATACCTGCTTCTGCCAACTTGTTAACTTTATTAATTATTTATTCCTGTATTACGTATTGTTGATGAAATATTAGTGATTGACTGGCACAAGGTACACTCCAGCCATGCAGATAAAAAGCAGCACACAACTATAAGCTAACAAGTGCTTTTTCTTTTATCAAGTTATGAGTTACAATTGTTAATTGTTAGCAGTGTGGAGCTTTAAATTTTGTTATACTTTTTTCTACAACAGTTTAGTCAAACAATTTATAGTAACAGTATTTACTGCAAGTGTGCATAATCTGATGGGACTTCATTTTTTCTTTTATTATCTGAATATTTAATCTTGTTTATTCCTCTGATAAGCTTGACCTTTCTATTTTTTGTTTATTAAATGCAATCTTATGGTATATTGAATATTTTTAATAGTATTAAAACTTAAGATATTTTGTGTATTGCAGTGCTGTTCATGGAATTTACTTTTTAAATTTATAATTAGTGTTACAGAAGATGCCAGTTTAGAGGAAATTGTTTGTGAAAACATGTAAACAGTACTTCTACATTACTTGCAATCTGAACATTTTAAACTGTTTTCCTTATATATAGTTGTGGTGTATTTTGGAAGCCGCAGAGAAGGTGAAAGCTGGAACTGGGCCTGGGTGGTGAGCACTAGGCTTGCAAGGCACATAGGCTACCTGGAACTGCTTCTGAAACTTATGTTTGTAAATCCTCCAGAGCTGCCTGAGCAGACTACCCGTGCTTTACCTGTCAGGTATGATCCTTTTTTTTTCTTTTTCAAAAATCTGCTTATTGGCTAAATTATTTCATTTGTCAGGCATTCATATTGTACTGATAGTTAATGTAGTCACAGTACAGGAGGACAGGGAGATTATTACTCTCTTATTATTTATAGTCGGGTCCATAAGTATATGGACAATGACAGAATGTTCATAATTTTGGCTATGTACTCCACCAAAATGGATTTGAATCACACCAATCAAGATGTGATTGAAATATAAACTTTAGCTTTAATTCAGGAGGTTTAACAAAAATGTTGTGTGAGCTATTTGGAAAAGACCAACATTTTTGCACACAGTCCCCCTATTTTCAGGGGTTCAAACGAATTTGGACAAACTAAAATAATCATTTTCAATATTTGGTTGAAAACCCTTTACACTCAGTGGCTGCTTGCAGCCTGAAAAGTGCTGGCTTTCTACCCTAGTGATACTTTGCTAGGCTTTTACTGCAGCTCTCTTCAGATGCTGCTTGTTTGTTGGACTTTGTATTCCACAAGTGAAATGCATGTCCAGTTGGGTTGAGGTCAGTTGATTGACTTGGCCTTTGAAGAATCTTCCACTACTTGCGTTGAAAAGTACTTGGTTTGCCTTTGCAGTTTGTTTTGACTCGTTGTCTATCTGTACTGTGTAGCATTATCCTATTAGTTTTGCAGTATTTGGATGAATGTGAGCATATAGTATAGCCTTATACACTTCCCTTTGCATGATCATGCCTTAAAACTGCCTGTTTCACAGTTGATGTGGTATTCATTGGCTCATGAGCAGTTTCTTCTCGTCTTCAAACTCTTCTCTCTCCAACATTCTGGTATATATTGATCTTAGTTTCCTTTGCCCAAAGAAAATTGTTCCAGCACTGGACAGGCTTTTAAAAATGTTTCCTGGCAAAGTCTTACCTGTCCTTTCTATGCTTAACGTATACCAGTGTCTCTTGAGTGCAGATTTTGGCAATTATATGTCACCTCCCAGAGACTGCTCTTAGTTTGGCTAAATGTTGTGAAGGGGTTCTTCTTCACCAAAGAAAGAATTCTACAATCATCCAGCTCCGTTGTCTTCTATGATTTCCAGACCTTGTGATTTTGCAGAGTTCACCATTGTGTTCCTTCTTTTTCAGAAAAAAAGTACCAAAATAGTTGATTTGACCACTCCTCGTGTTTCTGCTATCTCTCAAAGGGTTTTTTTTTTTTTTTTCAACCTGATGATGGGCGGTTTTTACTTTCATGGACAGCTCTTTGGTCCTCATATTGAGTGTTTGCAGTGACAGCTTCCAAGTGCAACTTCCACACTTGGAATCAATTCCAGACCTTTTACCTGCTTTATAGTTAATGAAATATTGAGGGAACTGCTGCCAGTTGGCTATGGAACAGGTTGTCAGTCAAATTTCAATATACTTTTGGGCTATGCAGAAAAATGTCTGTCATTGCTAAACAGCTCATATGATATTTTTGGTAAACCCCTTAAGTTAAAGCTTATTTCAAATGATTATGGTGGCATGCAGAGCCAAAATTATGAAAATTGTGCCACTATCCAAATACTCATGGACCTGACAGTATATACTTAAAAATTGCGGCTTGTATAGATTTCAGCTGTTTTTCGTGACTGCTTTTATGGCTTGCTGTCCCAAGAAGGAGTTTTGCAACCAGCCACTGATAGAATGACAACAGTGCAGGTGCTTGGTATTTTGATGGTTCTTATCTTGTATATAAACGTCCACTTGTGGAAGTTGTGTGTCTGTCTGTCCGGCCTGGAAGTGCGAGACTACAGCACGAAGCTCAACGAAAGCGACTTTGTCGCCAAAGTGAAACCGCCAAGAAAAGAGAAACTTGCTTAGCTGCTGATAGACAATATAGGCAAGCATGTTGGCAAAAGGAAACTGCCAAGGAAAGAGAACCTCGCTTAGCTTCTGATGCACAACCAATGCAATGCCAAGAGTCCATAATTTCTAGGAGCCAGAGTTTTTTACAGCACAGGCTTACACAGCTAGTATTTAAATAAAACGTTTCTGCCTGAGTATCTCTAGCATTTGGATTTTTTTTTTGTTTGTGTTTGTTCCTGCTGTGGCTGCTAATGTGGACATTAACATAACCATAAAGTACCAAAAAAGCACATATAAATACGCATGTAATGTCCTGAATCGATAACCTAAGTTTGAATGTATTAAAATGTTTATTTGTTTTTAATTGGAGTATTTGAAGCTTTTTTTTTTTTGACAGATTAGAGAGCCTTATTGTGTTGTAACAAGAATAAGAAAATTATTTATAAATATTGTTTCTAGGAGTCCAAATATACATTTATTTCAAACTGAACAACATACATCATTTATTATGCCACAATTGTTCTGAATTTATAACAATGCAGAAGTATTATATTCAGTGTTATTAAATATATCTGTTTTTCACATCAAGCAAAGGAAAAGAATTATTACATGAAGAATTTTCATTTTAAATTCAGCAACAATAAAACCCTGATTATCCATTCCCTGCATTACCGAGGTGAAGCTTTAAGTGTAATAAACTACTTTTCTTATAGTTCAGAAAAGCTTTGCGTGAATGCTGTACTGCTCCCATAAATGCTATATTTTTAACCTCGACTGTACAAAGTAAGCTGGCAGGAACTGGTGACTGCGGGAATGTGAGCATGATTCACTCCCCAGCTACGCCCCTTGGCTATTGTCAGTGTGACCCCAGTGTTGACCATGTCCCAAAGTTTTGGTCACTTAGGATTTTTGTGTTTATAAATTTCAAAGCATTGTGGTGAACCTGTGGTAGGAACTGCAAACTCGTGTTCTCCTGCTCGGGGGTGAGCATTTTGCAGCTTGAGCTAAATGGAGAGTTCCATCCATTGGCTGCACAAAGTCTTGTCTCTGACCACTATGAGTGATATCATCTGATCTATCTTTGTGTTGGTCTCCTCATTCTCTGTGCAGCATCGCCACTACACTCGAAATGTCCACAGCACAAGTCCCACCTTTATTGTCAATTGAATGTCTATGGACATCACAAAGTATCTTAGTTCGAAGGGTTGTGCTGTGGTGAAGTGCCAGTGGTGAGCTCTGAACAGATTTTCTGTAGCCATAGAGCCCATCTCCATGAGCAGTGTGCTTTTCTGGTGACATCAGCTGATCTTACTCTGCAGCCGTATGTTTTATCTATGTTTTTCTGTCCGCATTACTTGAGATACTTGGGGTTTCTACTGTAATTACAAGAACCTCCACACACTTGAGGAATGCATTATAGCTATGCAAGTTTGTTCTAATAAATCCATATTGGCTTTTCAACAGCAGTTTGAGAGTTTTTGAAAAGACTGCAAAATGTTGCTTTTATAAGTAAAAAAATATACTTTTTAAAGGATTTGTTTAGAATTAAATAATTTATGGATTTGATTTTTGTAACCAAAAGAACTTTTTTTTCAGTATTTCTTAAATAAATTGCTAATAAGTGTTCTACCTTCAACAATTCTATGGATAACTTTCTAATCATTTGTTTTTTTATGTCACTGAGAAAGAAAGTAATAATTTGATCATCTTAATTTTTTCTTTTTATTTTTGCTAGTAAGAGAGTGTGCAATGCAATAATTATTGTTATTTTACCTTGAACATCAAAATACCCTAAGTTTGGCTTCTTCCACCTATCAGTTTTAAACTAGAATCTTTACCTAGCTTCAAACTACTACTTCTGCTACTGCTTGACCAAAAGCATGTATTTTTTCACATAGCTCAGTTGATCAGCGAATTTTGCCAAAGTGTTATTCACAGTGAATTTGCTGCATTCGCCCTTTTTCATCAGATTATTTACTGATAATTCGTCTGGTTTAGGAGAAATTATTTATTCATTTTCATTATAGACGGTGTGGGATAAGTTTATCTGTGCTTATAGCTAAATATGCAGGTCAATCTAGAGTTCCACATCAGTATAAGAGAAGGAGGCATATGCCCTATGCATACATAATAATTAGCCGTGTGGCGTGGCGAGAGTGATGATGCCCCCTATCCACCAAACACAGGAGACTGTATGAAATAATAATAATAACAAAAAATTTATTACTTATTACAAGATGTTTCTTTTTGATAGAATAAAAAGTGCAAAACATCATCACAGACAGTTTGGAGAACCTTCAGCACAACTTCAAAAAATAGAACGAGACAGTTGAATTTTTTGCCTTTAGTAGACCTACATATTTTTTCTGACTTTTGACTATGATTTGGCCATTTCCGCTTTGTTTTGATGAAGTATATGATTGAGCGTCTCTGATCTCGTTTTTTTCTTCTTTGAGCTCATGGAGGCACAGTGGTACAGTGGCTGGCACTGCTACCGCACACCTCAAGTCACCTTTTTAGCCACAGAAAGTATAGTATAGTTGGCAGATGTTTCCTTATCCCTTAGAGTCAGTTTAAAGACAATTGTGCCATTATAATCCAGTCAAATATAGTTCAGTTAGTCCTTCCCTATTGACTTTAATGCATTTCGGCAAGTATGGCTAATATTGTGAACATTACCATGATTTAGGGGCACTCACAGTGAAGCGAATTTGGTAATGTTTGCTCACCACTAATGGAGATATCGACATTTTACACACCATTTTTTAAACCCATTTATCCATGACTAGATTGCATGGCAGCTGGAACCTATCCCAGCAGTTCATGGGTACAAGGCAAGAACAACACCAAGACAGTACCAGTCAATTATAGTTATGCTAAATATATTTGACATGTTCACTAATACTAATACTTTACTCTCTCTTTTTCTGTAGTGCAGATATTAGGTTTTTATATTTTTTTTCTTAAAAGAAGGCATTGTAGTTGAGTGTTTGCAAAGGTAAATCTGTTTTATTCTTTTTGTTAGATTCTTATTTACAGATTATAACAGGCTGTCAAGTGTCGGAGGGGAAACGTCAATGGCCGAAATGATAGCTACTCTCTCAGACGCCTGTGAAAGAGAATTTGGTTTCCTGGCAACCAGGCTTTTTAGAGTCTTTAAAGCTGAAGACACTCAAGGTAATAAAAAAAAAGTTCTGCCCATATGTTTTTTTTAATCTGCTTATCCAGCCAAAGGACATCAGGAGCCCTTTGCTTATCCCAAGAGCTCTTTGGACAAACTGGGAACCATAATCCCTGGATTGTTAGCTAGTCCATAGCAGATTACACTTGTGAGTGCACACCCATTCCAATCATACTGAGCTAATTTGAAGTCTTCAGTTAAACTTGTATGTAGATTTTTTGGAGTGAAAGGATAACTGTTGTACCCAAAGAAAAACATTCATACGCTGAAACTTAACCACAGTATGAGGCAGCAGCACTAATAACTGGAACTTTGTGTCACACAAAATTAATTTTTTTGCATTAAATTTCATATTAATTCAGATGTATTCAAATGTAAATTTTATTTCATAATGTGCTGAATGTATCTTTTCTTTATATATTGTACAGGAAAAGCGAAGTGGAAGAAAACTTGCTGCGTTCCTTCTTTTGTTATTTTTATATTTATTCTCTGCTGCCTCATTACTGGAGTTATTTTGTTGGCAATATTTAAAGTAGATCCAAAGAACATGACGGTGAATGCCTTCCTGATCTCTATTGCCTGTGTTGTTGGCCTGGTCTTGATGCTGAACTGCCGAACTTGGTGGCAAGTACTTGACTCAGTCCTGAATTCCCAGAGGAAGCGACTCCACAGTGCTGCAAATAATCTACACAGACTCAAGAGTGAAGGATTTATGAAGGTTTGATACTTCTGTTTTAAATCAAAGTGCTCTTTATTTTCTGCTTAATTATTTAAAAAATTCTGTTTTGAAATTCTTACAAAAGTGACATATGTGTAAATATGAAATGTTACTTAAGTCATTATTGTGACATAAGATGATGTGTGTGTATCTAAAACCTGTATTAATAAATTGTAGGCCAATCATGTTAGCTCCCATTTCACATTAAAAGACAGTGGGCTTTCTTAAATTAAAAGCCATTTAATAATATGTATTTTATCATTGAAGGGGTGTTGTTGGCGGGTAATATGAAGAATAAACAATATACCAAAATAGGTGTGTTTATTAAATATACAGTAAATTGTACAAAAGAAGGACTAAATACTAATGAAATAACTAATAAAATTAGAGCCATAGTGCCTCTCAGGTCCTTCTCGCTTGGGTCTTTAAAACCTTCCTTCGAGCTTGTACCTACTCTCTGTTACCATAAACACCCCTCCCTCCGTCCCTCTCTCTCTCATTCACTCCATACTTAGCCTAACTTAGCATTTAGAGAGCCCTTGTAAGTGACAACTGCCTGGAATTACTTTTCAGGTCAGGATAGCCTTCTGAATTTTTGGGGCCTTCTGTCCATAGCCTCCTTAGCATTGTGTTTATCACAAGAAAAACAAGTCAAAAGCTTAGGATTTTTTTACCAACAAAAAGAATGTTGTCATGTGTAACAGAAACGTGTATACCATAATCACAGTAGGAAAGGTATGTCTAGTGTCAACCTCTGTACTAATGCAAATTTAGTATACATGCTTTTTGTGATATGTTTTGAAACAGTCATCAACATGTATATGTAGTGCTCAAATAGATGTTGAAAGATTTTTTTTTTTTTTTAAAAAAAAGTAAAACGTCAGTGTCTAGCCTGCATTGCACTATTGACACCACCTGCTGTGTTATTGTAGCCTACCACAGTGCAAGGCATTGTGACTTCCACAGTTCCCCTGATATTGACAGTTGCTGCATTGTGAACAGTGCTTAGGAGGCAATCTTGTCCTTCCACTTGATTCCGAGCATTTTGTATTTTTGCCTCACAGCTACTGTACCACATTGTAGTCACCCAGCCTGTGACGGCACTTTAGTCATACAGTGCCATATGCATCACTTTTCCTTTGAAGTAAAATCTCAGGGAGTTCAGGTGAGTTATAGAAAAGAAATATATCCGCTCTCAGGACTGATCTGATGAAGAATAACAATGTGAAATATGCATTTTAAACTTTTTTTTAATAAGTCTTTGTGTTTATATTGTGTATTCTTGTTTATATTAATTTCTTTTTTTGATTAGTTCTGATTTACAATGATGGTCCTTTCTGTAAAATGAAACATTGAGTAATTTAGAATTGTTTTCTACTTGTCATTTTTATCTTTTTTTTTACTTTTTAAAAAATCTGTAACTCATCTTCTCATCTTGCATCTTGTTTGTATTTATTGTTGGAACAGCAATGTTTGCAAGGATGTTTTGTCTAAAATTAGCAGACATAATCTCTAATTATCTCTAACCTCTTATACAATTAAAGGTTATATTTTTTTCCTGAAAATAATTTGAGAAAAAAAAACAACCTTGCACTAAATTCGTGGTTGGGGAATCCTTACAATGTAATACAATGTAAACTCTTTGTGGATTTAAAAGGAGGCCCAAAGAAAGCATAAAAAAGGACAGCATTTACTATCCTTTGCTGACCACAAACATCCCGTGTAGCTTTAATGCCTTGGTAAACGTAAAGGGTAGTGTATTTAAAACCTTTCACTAAACAATTACATATTTATATTGAAGTTATAGAAAAAATTTCACTGTGCAAGTTATCCGTTAAAATGTGAAGGCCTTATCTGATTCTTTATGTACTAATTTCCTGTTTTTTAATATTTACTTACTGAATACGTTTCATCTCATATTTAAAGATGCAAGGTTATAGTGTAGTTTATTCAACCCCTTTAAAATATAAATAAAGCTTTCACCTGAGGACACGATTTGATATCTCATGTTTCACACTTAAATTAATATTCAGTTGCCTGCTATTGAGATTATAAATTATGGTAATAAAAAGCATAAGGCAGCAAGCCATCACATTGAAATTAACTGTCTTCTTAATCTGGTTCATATTGTCATTTTAAAGGTTTTAAAGTGTGAAGTGGAATTGATGGCTAAGATGGCTAAGGCAATCGATGGTTTTACTCAAAATCAAACCAGGCTTGTAGTTATAATTGATGGACTGGATTCCTGTGAACAAGATAAAGTCCTACAAATGCTTGATACAGTAAGTTTTTTTTTCCTTTATGAATTTTCAATACTAATTTTAAACAAAAGAAAAAAATATTTTTGCCTGGGTTCAAGCAGAAAAAAATTAGGATGTGAGATCCTGACATTTTAAATGGAATAACCAAAACAGATATCAAGTCTTAATAGGTTATTGAAAGTTGCTTATATAATATAGACTAGTGTCTGAATTTGTAATTTCCAAGGGAATCATATTTAGATAGTGCCTGGATAAATAAAACTATGGCTATATAAATGCAAGGCTTAAGCCTAACCTTACAGAATCAGCCACAGAATAAAAAGTAACCCTGGATAGCCAGCCATTAACTAAGAGCTACTTCATACACATATCGACACCCAAATTCACCAAGCCCATTTCATCATCACCAGTTAATCAAAATATCCACACTTCTGGGAAATGGAAGAAAGATGTGCAGATAGAGAGAGAAGATGTACACTCCATGCAGACAGTAAAGAGGCATTGTGTTTGAACCCAAGACAGTGGATCTTCATGAGGCAGTGATGTTAACCAGTGAAATATCAGTGTTTACTGTAGGAAGAAATATAATACAGGAAAGTGATTTTTATATCTAACCATGCCTGCTTCAACTTTCACCAACCCCCTAAGGCTGCTCTTCCGTTTTATTTCCCATTTATAATCAAGCTTGTTTATGCATGTGGGTCACCACTGAATATTACTAGGTAAAATTGGCTCTTGAGCCATAAAGGTTGTGAGACACTGACCCTAAACCATTTGCGCAGGTGCCAAAGCAAAGTGTCCAATCAAATTAAACATCACATGTTTAGCATGCAGAAGGAAAACTGGAATACTCAGAAACCGTTTGGGTTGAGGGTGAAGTTAGAACAATTAGAAAAGAAATAAAAATATCTCTTGGTGCTGTCAGTACCTTCAGTGGAGGCGGTGTGTACATCGGGAATTATACTGTGAACAAGTCAGTAGATGTAGCTGTTTTTTTCTCTCTTGACATGAGAGGCATGATACAATGATAGTCCATCGTAGAATGTACCCACATGAAACTTAGAGGCACAGATACAGTGTAACAGTACTCACTGGAACGGTAAAAAACATTACTGGTACTCTAAGTTGAAAATGAAAGAACAATTCTCAGTAAACTAACATAGGGAAACTGTACAGCAGACAGCATCCAGGTATGGTAATTGAACCCGTGGTACTTGAAACTGTAAAACTGCAAGCAACAATGCTTTAAAAGTTATACTGCAACAACTACTTTTAAATCAAACATAGAATTGAGTCCTTCAGCAAACGCAACATCTTCAGTCGAGTCAAAACTGTGATCAGAATCTGACTCAAGATCTTCATATTCCATATCATTAGCGTTCTGTGACTTTTGTAGGACATCCATAAATGTTTGTTTTCCTTTTTTTGTGGAAGATGGCATCTCACTAGTATAAACTTCAAGACTTATTGCACATCAACCAAACAGTTCCCATGTACTCTCACAAAAGCATGCGTGTAACAGTGCATAAAGATAAGCTGTCGCAGGTCCATCGTACTTCTTGCCGTTCACGCACTGGAATGACCAATCAAAGACAACTATACATCACTGGAATGTTCTGAATCTCGGCTACCCACTGGTAATGAGCCTTTCCCTCGATGCAGTTGGGATCTTTGATAAAAGCAGATTCACTCAGTTGTGACGCTCTACTTGCCTCTGCATATACCTGTACATGTGCAAAATGCATATTTTCCTGATGAAAGAGAGCAGTCAAATGAAAACTTATGACTTGAAAGAAGACAACTTTGATTATGAAAAATACCATTATTGTTTTGCTTTACGTGATGGCTTATTGCAGTGTACAAAAACAACTTTGAAATATGGTGGTGTTCTGCCAATGGGGAACCTCATGCATAAGTGGTTAACTGTCTACACTGTCATTTGTTCTACTGAGCTGATTTCCTTTTATTAGTGAATTTGTACTACTTCCTAGTCTTATTTCACAATCTTTTTTGGTAAATAAAGCGAGTTTTAGGCATCATTTCCAAGATCACTGATCAAAGGGACAAGAGTCAACATGTGGATTTGGAACCTTTAAAATTCTTCCATTTCTTTTCAATGTGGCATCATGTTTATATTTTGGATGTGAATTTTAAACCAAGGTTTTGACCTTTAACAGAATAAAGTAGATTGTTTTTATTTGCCCATGCATGTCTTCATCTGATTGTAATTTCAATCTTGATGAGCTTCATAGTGTATGCTGTTCAGAAATATATTGTTAACATTCTGGTTTTTCACAGAATAGAGGGTCTTTACTTAGTTGTGTCCTGCTTTAAATTGGCATTAATGTGTTCACTCAAATTTATCAGAGAACTGCAGTAAAACATTTATCACTGCTTAACTATTTCTGTCAGTGTTTACAAGTATCAACTGTCACTTGTATGTTAAGAAACTGTTTGTAGTCAAAACCTAGAAGGTAGGTCTCATTAAGACATTAAGCAAACTATAGCCTACTGTGAATAAGATAAGTGTGGTAAAACATATACATGTATACATAGTTAAAAGTAAAAAATGAACACCCAGAAGGAATGAGGTATGGTAAAAATAGTGAGTAAATGATGATGTGATCAAATTCCCAAAGTTCATAGAGCATCCCATGGCAATGTTGAGTATTATGAGTGTGACATCACTGCCAAGAACAGGTGGTGCTCACAGCATTTTGCGAACAGTAATTTGTTACTAAGTGCTGCAAAGTACTCTGTGCAGTGCTGTTCTTACCTGAAAGATGTCACCATACACCATTCATGCAATTAACAACGATTCAGTGGGGTCTTAAAGTGAGCCTTCACAATGCCAGATGGTTCATCCATCAAATTGCTGAAAAAATAAGATGAGTGCTGTCAGCATTACATCTGTGTTGGCAACAATCGGAAAATGAGTGTACCTACAGCTGGACATGTGATTGTGGACAGCTCAGACGTTTAGCTGCAACTCAAGACCAGCATTCAGTCAGGAGGCAGTGCCAAACCGAGCAGCCTGTCTTTGTGAAGCAGAACTGTCCTCACCTGTATTTCTGTCATGACTCCCTCAATCAGGCTAATTCAAGTTAGGAACAGTAGGTGTATCATCTTTTATGATGAGATCAGTGATAGTTGTGTATGAGTGGGACAGAGACGAGACCTGGTAAGCAGCTATGTCTGTCTTGTATACATTTGTGACACACAGGCATCAAAATAAGAGTTGCTATTGGCAATACTGCTCATTTGTGTTTGCTGTTTGTGAAGCGGATATCGACCAGTACTACCTACGTCAGGGTCATCATCCAACTGGTCCTGATCCCGATCCTATTTTTGCATTATATGAGAGATACCTCTTGTAGCAAGACCGTGCCTGCCCACATTTCTCGGCATGCTCTACAGGTTATTTGTCAGCTCTCTAGGTCAAAAGGACATGGACACACTAACTCAACTGGCTCTTGTTGGTTTGTAGAAGCAGCAGTTATACTCTTGAGATCCTCCTGTGTTACCAAGTGCCTCTCATTGTCACAGTATATAACGCCAGCATCCCAGCCCAGGTTGAGTGTTTTGATCACTACTCAGAGCGGATGACCAGAAGTGAGTATGATGGATGTACACTGAGTAGTAAAATGACTGCTTCCTCACTGCTGTATGTAATTTTGCCTAAAACAGCTACCGTTGTTTCAGTTTTTGGTCTGTCTCACAAACACCTTTACCATCAGTTGTCAGTAAGACCCTAGTACTTTAGCTTCAACACTTGCGACAGCTAATCATTTTTTATGCTCAGTGAAATTGCAATTCTTTTTTTTTGAGAGGGCACAATGACCTCAGATTTAAATTAGCTAATTCTAATGCCCTGCTCAATACTATCCCAGTACACACCATAGATTACAGGCTGATGAGGACAACAGTGTCTGCAAAAAGCAAAGAAGCAAACCGTAGGTTGTCAAGTTAGATCTCCCCTAAAACTTTACATCCAACCCACTGGATACCTTCTAAACTTTATGCTTTCACACTTGATGTTAACTCTTAAGTTTTGCTTTTCTAATTGAAGACTGAATAGTATGAGTATGAAGGAATCTTTCTGGAATGGCACACTTTTGGAACGCCTACCTATGGAAGGTCGTGTTGTGGTGCTAGGTGAGAGCCTTGGATATTGAAAGAAAAGAAAACAAAATGTTTACTTTCCTCAGTGGAAGAGGAGATGTGGTGCAGTACATGATGCTGGCAAAAGTGGCTGGACAGCTGCATGGGAGTGCTTCATGGGTGGAGGTAGTGGACAAGCAAGTGAGAGCATGAGGATTTATTGGGCCACACATGCACTCATTGGTGGTACCACCTCCCAGGTGGCAAGCCTTTACTTGTTGAGGAAGAGTGGCAGGTGAGCCTGGGAAGAGTTCAGGAGAGGTTTGACCTGAGCAAAGTTCAGGAAGGGAGACTGGACTGGGAATCTGGACTGTGATTCAAAACTCCATGAAATAAGAATTATAATTAGAAGATTGAGTACAGCAGTGCAAACGTGGGGGTGTGCGAGACTATGGGTGGTGTTGTCTGACCAGGACTGGTTGCTGACATTCCTCAAGGATATTAGAACATGCTACCAGGGCTAGTGATGGGGAGAACATCTGTTGGCGTGGTGTAGTTATTGGCTAAAGCATAACAAACCTCTGCAAGCTCTGAGATAGGAGAACAAGGTGATACTGAGTCTGGGTTTAAGTCCTATGAGGAAGAGGCAAGACCCAGGGAAAGTCAGATGCTGTAGTTGCTATAGGGAATTTAGTTTGGCTGCTTATATTTTTTGGACAGTCCCATGATGGGGAAGAAGGCATGGCAGTTCTTACAAAGCTGAGTTCTTTGAAATTCCTATGAAGGACAGGCAGTATTGTGAACTAGTGGTCCATGATCAGTATCCTGTTGAAGTACTCAGTGAAGTCACTTTGCCCTAAATAATCTTAGGAAGGGTAAAGAGTGAAAGAGCTTGAATATTTTTTTCATCTTTATTTATTGATATATGCACTTTACTTTTTGATTGTGTCCGTGTATAACAATTTTATTGATAATGTATTACTTGGCACAAAACTGTGATTTGGCACACGTATAATAAAACAGCTTTTGTATTTTTCTTAAGAAGCTTTTCTGTCTGTGTCTCTCTTATCCTGTTACTCTGGTCACTTGGATATGACTACAAATGCCTATAGAATGAACAGTATGCAAGAAGCTGTTGCTGAGGGCATCACACTACCACAAGGTATAGGTAGTTGTGGACTTCTGATCACATTCGTTTCTGGCGGAGCGTTAATAAGTAGATCTGGACGCATGATGGACTGTGTATATATACAGTGGTGCTTGAAAGTTAGTGAACTCTTCAGAATTTTACGTATTCCTGCATAAATATGACTTAAATCATCATCAAGATTTTCATGCAAGCCCTAGAAGTAGATATGGTGAACCCAACTAAACAAATAAGGCAAAATTATCATACTTGGTCATTTATTTATTGACGAAAATCATCCAGTATTACATATCTGTGGGTGGCAAATGTATGTAAACGATTTCAGAGAGTGGGCTGGGGACCCCTTTCAGAGTTCGTAGATGCAAACACTGTAATGGAGTAAGTGAGGCACCTGTTAAGTTTAAACTTGTGCCATCTTTCCCCCTTGTCTTGGACATAAGGATGGCGATTCTGCTTCTACTTCTCACTCTTTCTTTTAATTTCAAGGAGTGGTTCCTTTTATCTGGTACTCAAGAGTACTTCAATGAAAGAGCATTGTTCACAGGAAGCACTTCTGGATTAACCAGAAGTCCCATAAAATAGGGATTACGAATCCCTGCAGCACCCCCTGGTGGAACTTGCAGAATCCACCAAAGCTGCTCTATGAAAGTACAATTCCCAGAATACCCTGTGGGTGTCTGATTGGGTACCAAAGTCCAGGGAGGCTGCTCTGTAGTGTATTGGGAAAACAAGTGGTCAAAGCAGATTTTCTTCCTCTGTCTCTATTATAGTGGCCTCCCAGCCAGGTGCAGTGGGGGAAATAATTATTTGATCTCTTGCTGAATTTGTAAGTTTTTTTTTATGGTAGTTTCCTTAAAAATTAGAGACTGTTCATTTCTTTTTAAGTGAACAAACAAATTCAGCAGAGGATCAATGATTATTTCTCCCACTGTAAGTAATCTTGACCCATCCCAGCAGGAATTCCCACCCATGCATAGCATCCATCACAGCTGGAATGTTTTACTCATGCACAATTATCTACAGCCTGTTGAAGAGTAAGTTTTGCCAGTTGGAGCACAGGCAGGTGAGGTGACTTGCTCATGGTTCCACAATGCCTTAAACACAACACCACACTGCCTGCTGATAATATTAGCCTTTGGTAAAAACCTACAAACATTGTATACAGAAAAGTACTTTGTTACATAGTACTTCTGATGCATCTAATTAACTGATGGCACCATTACTGAGGCCCATTGCCTCATGAAATGTTCTGGATGAAGCCAAGTAAAACAGTTATTTATAAGGTAATTTACATTGAGTGCTTTGGTACCTGTTTGGATGATGATAATATTAATATTAGCTCATAGGACA